>NC_134272.1:25473033-25773033 GCF_031893055.1 Leptodactylus fuscus
GGTATACAGTGCCATTGTCTGACTGGGAATTCAAAGAGTATATTGGGAATACAAATACCCTCATTTCTTGCTACTGCCATATAGTGCCAGTTTCTGACTGGGAATTCAAAGAATATATTGGGGTTACGTGCACCCACAATTTTTACTACTGGTATACAGTGCCATTGTCTGACTGGGAATTCAAAGAGTATATTGGGAATACAAATACCCTCATTTCTTGCTACTGCCATATAGTGCCAGTTTCTGACTGGGAATTCAAAGAATATATTGGGGTTACGTGCACCCACAATTTTTACTACTGGTATACAGTGCCATTGTCTGACTGGGAATTCAAAGAGTATATTGGGAATACAAATACCCTCATTTCTTGCTACTGCCATATAGTGCCAGTTTCTGACTGGGAATTCAAAGAATATATTGGGGTTACGTGCACCCACAATTTTTACTACTGGTATACAGTGCCATTGTCTGACTGGGAATTCAAAGAGTATATTGGGAATACAAATACCCTCATTTCTTGCTACTGCCATATAGTGCCAGTTTCTGACTGGGAATTCAAAGAATATATTGGGGTTACGTGCACCCACAATTTTTACTACTGGTATACAGTGCCATTGTCTGACTGGGAATTCAAAGAGTATATTGGGAATACAAATACCCTCATTTCTTGCTACTGCCATATAGTGCCAGTTTCTGACTGGGAATTCAAAGAATATATTGGGGTTACGTGCACCCACAATTTTTACTACTGGTATACAGTGCCATTGTCTGACTGGGAATTCAAAGAGTATATTGGGAATACAAATACCCTCATTTCTTGCTACTGCCATATAGTGCCAGTTTCTGACTGGGAATTCAAAGAATATATTGGGGTTACGTGCACCCACAATTTTTACTACTGGTATACAGTGCCATTGTCTGACTGGGAATTCAAAGAGTATATTGGGAATACAAATACCCTCATTTCTTGCTACTGCCATATAGTGCCAGTTTCTGACTGGGAATTCAAAGAATATATTGGGGTTACGTGCACCCACAATTTTTACTACTGGTATACAGTGCCATTGTCTGACTGGGAATTCAAAGAGTATATTGGGAATACAAATACCCTCATTTCTTGCTACTGCCATATAGTGCCAGTTTCTGACTGGGAATTCAAAGAATATATTGGGGTTACGTGCACCCACAATTTTTACTACTGGTATACAGTGCCATTGTCTGACTGGGAATTCAAAGAGTATATTGGGAATACAAATACCCTCATTTCTTGCTACTGCCATATAGTGCCAGTTTCTGACTGGGAATTCAAAGAATATATTGGGGTTACGTGCACCCACAATTTTTACTACTGGTATACAGTGCCATTGTCTGACTGGGAATTCAAAGAGTATATTGGGAATACAAATACCCTCATTTCTTGCTACTGCCATATAGTGCCAGTTTCTGACTGGGAATTCAAAGAATATATTGGGGTTACGTGCACCCACAATTTTTACTACTGGTATACAGTGCCATTGTCTGACTGGGAATTCAAAGAGTATATTGGGAATACAAATACCCTCATTTCTTGCTACTGCCATATAGTGCCAGTTTCTGACTGGGAATTCAAAGAATATATTGGGGTTACGTGCACCCACAATTTTTACTACTGGTATACAGTGCCATTGTCTGACTGGGAATTCAAAGAGTATATTGGGAATACAAATACCCTCATTTCTTGCTACTGCCATATAGTGCCAGTTTCTGACTGGGAATTCAAAGAATATATTGGGGTTACGTGCACCCACAATTTTTACTACTGGTATACAGTGCCAATTTCTAACTAGGAATTCAAAATGCGCAAGGCTCCCGGAAAGGGACGTGGACGAGGCCGTGGGCGAGGTCGGGGGAATGGTTCTGGGGAGCAAGGTAGCAGTGAAGCCACAGGGCGTCCCGTGCCTACTCCTGTGGGGCAGCAAGCATTGCGCCACTCCACAGTGCCAGGGTTGCTTGCCACATTAACTAAACTGCAGGGTACAAACCTTAGTAGGCCCGAGAACCAGGAACAGGTCTTGCAATGGCTGTCAGAGAACGCTTACAGCACATTGTCCAGCAGCCAGTCAGACTCTGCCTCCTCTCCTCCTATTACCCAACAGTCTTGTCTTCCTTCCTCCCAAAATTCCGAAGCTTTACAGAACAATAACCCAAACTGTCCCTGCTCCCCAGAGCTGTTCTCCGCTCCTTTCATTGTCCCTCAACCTGCCTCTCCACGTCACGATTCCACGAACCTAACAGAGGAGCATCTGTGTCCAGATGCTCAAACACTAGAGTCTCCTCCATCTCCGTTCGATTTGGTGGTGGATGACCAGCAACCCACCCTCATCGACGATGATGTGACGCAGTTGCCGTCAGGGCATCCAGTTGACCGGCGCATTGTGCGGGAGGAGGAGATGAGACAGGAGTTGGAAGAGGAAGTGGTGGATGATGAGGACACTGACCCGACCTGGACAGGGGGGATGTCAAGCGGGGAAAGTAGTGTGGATGTTGAGGCAGGTGCAGCACCAAAAAGGGTAGCTAGAGGCAGAGGCAGAGGTCAGCAGCTTAGGCGAAGCCAGGCCACACCCGGAATCTCCCAAGATGTTCCAGTTCGTACCCAGCCCCGAAAAACTCCCACCTCGAGGGCACGTTTCTCGAAGGTGTGGAGTTTTTTCAAGGAATGCGCCGAGGACAGATATAGTGTTGTCTGCACAATTTGCCTCTCGAAATTGATTAGGGGCTCTGAGAAGAGCAACCTGTCCACCACTTCAATGCGCCGTCATTTGGAATCCAAGCACTGGAATCAGTGGCAGGCAGCAACGGCAGGACAAAGGCCGCCTGCCGTTCACGCCACTGCCACTGCCTCTGCCTCTGCCACTGCCACTGCTGACTGTGCTGGCGATGCACTCCAGAGGACGAGCCAGGACACCACTTCATCTGCCTCCGCCACTTTGTTGACTTCTACCTCATCCTCCCCTGGTCCTGTCTTATCTCCTTCTCCTGCACCATCAAAGGCACCATCAGGCGTTTCTTTACAACAACCCACCATCTCTCAGACATTGGAGCGGCGGCAGAAATACACTGCTAACCACCCAAACGCGCAAGCCTTGAACGCCAACATCGCTAAACTGCTGGCCCAGGAGATGTTGGCGTTCCGGCTTGTTGAAACTCCCGCCTTCCTGGACCTGATGGCAACTGCGGCACCTCGCTATGCCGTCCCTAGCCGTCACTACTTCTCCCGGTGTGCCGTCCCCGCCTTGCACCAGCACGTGTCACTCAACATCAGGCGGGCCCTTAGTTCCGCGCTTTGCACAAAGGTCCACTTGACCACCGACGCGTGGACAAGTGCATGCGGACAGGGACGCTACATTTCACTGACGGCACACTGGGTGAATGTAGTTGAGGCTGGGACTGCTTCCCAAACTGGCCCGGTGTACCTCGTCTCCCCGCCTAACATTCCTGGCAGGGACACGAGAAGAACACCCCCCTCCTCCTCCTCCTCTACCGCCTCCTCCTCCGCCACCGCCTCCTCCTCCGCCACCGCCTCCTCCTCCGCTGTTAGATTGACCCCAGCTACGAGTTGGAAACGTTGCAGCACTGGCGTTGGTAGACGTCAGCAGGCTGTGCTGAAGCTGATCAGCTTGGGGGACAGACAGCACACTGCCTCCGAGGTGAGGGATGCCCTCCTCGATGAGACGGCAATATGGTTTGAGCCGCTGCACCTGGGCCCAGGCATGGTCGTTTGTGATAACGGCCGGAACCTGGTAGCAGCTCTGGAGCTTGCCGGACTCCAACATGTTCCATGCCTGGCCCACGTCTTCAACCTAGTGGTGCAACGTTTCCTAAAGAGCTACCCCAATGTTCCAGAGCTACTGGTGAAAGTGCGGCGCATGTGCGCCCACTTTCGCAAGTCGACAGTAGCCGCTGCTAGCTTAAAATCTCTCCAGCAACGCCTGCATGTGCCACAACACCGGCTTTTGTGCGACGTCCCCACACGCTGGAACTCAACGTTTCAGATGTTGAATAGAGTGGTTGAGCAGCAGAGACCTTTGATGGAATACCAGCTACAAAACCCTAGGGTGCCACAAAGTCAGCTGCCTCAGTTTCACATCCATGAGTGGCCATGGATGAGAGACCTTTGTGACATCCTACGGGTCTTTGAGGAGTCCACAAGGAGGGTGAGCTCTGAGGATGCGATGGTGAGCCTTACAATCCCGCTCTTGTGTGTTCTGAGAGAATCCCTGATTGACATCAGGGATAACTCAGATCACACAGAGGAGTTAGGGATAGCATCCGATCCGTCACAGCTGGAGAGTAGGTCCACACATCTGTCCGCTTCACTGCGTTTAATGGAGGAGGAGGAGGAGGAGGAGGAGGAAGAAGAGTTGTCCGATGATGTGATGGTGATACAGGAGGCTTCCGGGCAACTTCGAATCGTCCCATTGTTGCAGCGCGGATGGGTAGACATGGAGGATGAGGAGGAAATGGAGATTGAACTTTCCGGTGGGGCCAGAGGAGTCATGCCAACTAACACTGTGGCAGACATGGCTGAGTTCATGTTGGGGTGCTTTACAACCGACAAGCGTATTGTCAAAATCATGGAGGACAACCAGTACTGGATCTTTGCTATCCTTGACCCCCGGTATAAAAACAACATCTCGTCTTTTATTCCGGTAGAGGGGAGGGCCAATCGCATCAATGCTTGCCACAGGCAATTGGTGCAGAATATGATGGAGATGTTTCCAGCATGTGACGTTGGCGGCAGGGAGGGCAGTTCCTCCAGTAGGCAACCAAGTTCTCACCGGTCCACACAAACGAGGGGCACACTGTCTAAGGTCTGGGACACCTTGATGGCACCCCCTCGCCAAAGTGCCGCCACGGAGGGTCCTAGTGTCACCAGGCGTGAGAAGTATAGGCGCATGTTGCGGGAATACCTTTCCGACCACAGCCCTGTCCTCTCCGACCCCTCTGCGCCCTACACGTATTGGGTGTCGAAGTTGGACCTGTGGCTTGAACTTGCCCTATATGCCTTGGAGGTGCTGTCCTGTCCTGCCGCCAGCGTCCTATCTGAGAGGGTGTTCAGTGCAGCCGGTGGCATCATCACTGACAAGCGCACCCGTCTGTCAGCTGAGAGTGCCGACCGGCTCACTTTGATAAAAATGAACCACCACTGGATAGAGCCTTCATTTTTGTGCCCACCTGTGTAAAGCACCCCAACATGAAACTCCATGTCTGTACTCAACCTCTCCAATTCCTCCGCATCCTCATACTCATCCACCATAAGCGTTGCACAATTCTGCTAATACTAGGCTCCCTCCAACATGATTTCCCCCAACTCTGCTGGTTAGAGGCTCCCTCCACCCTGATTTCCACCAACTCTGCTGGTTAGAGGCTCCCTCCACCCTGCTTTCCCACAACTCTGCTGGTTAGAGGCTCCTTCCACCATGAATTTGCCCAAACTGGGCTGTTTAGAGGCTCCCTCCACCATGAATTGGTCCAAACTGGGTTTTTTAGAGGCTCCCTCCACCATGAATTGGTCCAAACTGGGCTGGTTAGAGGCTCCCTCCACCATGAATTGGTCCAAACTGGGCTGGTTAGAGGCTCCCTCCACCATGAATTTGCCCAAACTGGGCTGGTTAGAGGCTCCCTCCACAATTAATTGGTCCAAACTGGGCTAATTAGAGGCTCCCTCCACCATGAATTGGTCCAAACTGGGTTTTTTAGAGGCTCCCTCCACCATTAATTGGTCCAAACTGGGCTGGTTAGAGGCTCCCTCCACCATGAATTTGCCCAAACTGGGCTGTTTAGAGGCTCCCTCCACCATGAATTTGCCCAAACTGGGCTGGTTAGAGGCTCCCTCCACCATGAATTGGTCCAAACTGGGCTGGTTAGAGGCTCCCTCCACCATGAATTTGCCCAAACTGGGCTGTTTAGAGGCTCCCTCCACCATGAATTTGCCCAAACTGGGCTGGTTAGAGGCTCCCTCCACCATGAATTGGTCCAAACGGGTTTTTAGAGGCTCCCTTCACCATGAATTGGTCCAAACTTGGCTGTTTAGAGGCTCCCTCCACCATGAATTTGCCCAAACTGGGCTGTTTAGAGGCTCCCTCCACCATGAATTGGTCCAAACTGGGCTGGTTAGAGGCTCCCTCCACCATGAATTTCCCAAAACTTGGCTGTTTAGAGGCTCCCTCCACCATTAATTGGTCCAAACTGGGCTGGTTAGAGGCTCCCTCCACCATGAATTTGCCCAAACTGGGCTGTTTAGAGGCTCCCTCCACCATGAATTTGCCCAAACTGGGCTGGTTAGAGGCTCCCTCCACCATGAATTGGTCCAAACTGGGCTGGTTAGAGGCTCCCTCCACAATTAATTGGTCCAAACTGGGCTAATTAGAGGCTCCCTCCACCATGAATTGGTCCAAACTGGGTTTTTTAGAGGCTCCCTCCACCATGAATTTGCCCAAACTGGGCTGTTTAGAGGCTCCCTCCACCATGAATTGGTCCAAACTGGGCTGGTTAGAGGCTCCCTCCACCATGAATTTCCCAAAACTTGGCTGTTTAGAGGCTCCCTCCACCATTAATTGGTCCAAACTGGGCTGGTTAGAGGCTCCCTCCACCATGAATTTGCCCAAACTGGGGTGGTTAGAGGCTCCCTCCACCATTAATTGGTCCAAACTGGGCTGGTTAGAGGCTCCCTCCACAATTAATTGGTCCAAACTGGGCTAATTAGAGGCTCCCTCCACCATGAATTGGTCCAAACTGGGTTTTTTAGAGGCTCCCTCCACCATGAATTTGCCCAAACTCGGCTGTTTAGAGGCTCCCTCCACCATGAATTGGTCCAAACTGGGCTGGTTAGAGGCTCCCTCCACCATGAATTGGTCCAAACTGGGCTGGTTAGAGGCTCCCTCCACCATGAATTTCCCAAAACTTGGCTGTTTAGAGGCTCCCTCCACCATTAATTGGTCCAAACTGGGCTGGTTAGAGGCTCCCTCCACCATGAATTTGCCCAAACTGGGCTGTTTAGAGGCTCCCTCCACCATGAATTTGCCCAAACTGGGCTGGTTAGAGGCTCCCTCCACCATGAATTGGTCCAAACTGGGCTGGTTAGAGGCTCCCTCCACCATGAATTTGCCCAAACTGGGCTGTTTAGAGGCTCCCTCCACCATGAATTTGCCCAAACTGGGCTGGTTAGAGGCTCCCTCCACCATGAATTGGTCCAAACGGGTTTTTAGAGGCTCCCTTCACCATGAATTGGTCCAAACTTGGCTGTTTAGAGGCTCCCTCCACCATGAATTTGCCCAAACTGGGCTGTTTAGAGGCTCCCTCCACCATGAATTGGTCCAAACTGGGCTGGTTAGAGGCTCCCTCCACCATGAATTTCCCAAAACTTGGCTGTTTAGAGGCTCCCTCCACCATTAATTGGTCCAAACTGGGCTGGTTAGAGGCTCCCTCCACCATGAATTTGCCCAAACTGGGCTGTTTAGAGGCTCCCTCCACCATGAATTTGCCCAAACTGGGCTGGTTAGAGGCTCCCTCCACCATGAATTGGTCCAAACTGGGCTGGTTAGAGGCTCCCTCCACCATGAATTTGCCCAAACTGGGCTGTTTAGAGGCTCCCTCCACCATGAATTTGCCCAAACTGGGCTGGTTAGAGGCTCCCTCCACCATTAATTGGTCCAAACTGGGCTGGTTAGAGGCTCCCTCCACCATGAATTTGCCCAAACTGGGCTGTTTAGAGGCTCCCTCCACCATGAATTTGCCCAAACTGGGCTGGTTAGAGGCTCCCTCCACCATGAATTGGTCCAAACTGGGCTGGTTAGAGGCTCCCTCCACCATGAATTTGCCCAAACTGGGCTGTTTAGAGGCTCCCTCCACCATGAATTTGCCCAAACTGGGCTGGTTAGAGGCTCCCTCCACCATTAATTGGTCCAAACTGGGCTGGTTAGAGGCTCCCTCCACCATGAATTTGCCCAAACTGGGCTGTTTAGAGGCTCCCTCCACCATGAATTTGCCCAAACTGGGCTGGTTAGAGGCTCCCTCCACCATGAATTGGTCCAAACTGGGCTGGTTAGAGGCTCCCTCCACCATGAATTTGCCCAAACTGGGCTGTTTAGAGGCTCCCTCCACCATGAATTTGCCCAAACTGGGCTGGTTAGAGGCTCCCTCCACCATGAATTGGTCCAAACGGGTTTTTAGAGGCTCCCTTCACCATGAATTGGTCCAAACTTGGCTGGTTAGAGGCTCCCTCCACCATGAATTTGCCCAAACTGGGCTGGTTAGAGGCTCCCTCCACCATGAATTTCCCAAAACTTGGCTGTTTAGAGGCTCCCTCCACCATGAATTGGTCCAAACTGGGCTGGTTAGAGGCTCCCTCCACCATGAATTTCCCAAAACTTGGCTGTTTAGAGGCTCCCTCCACCATTAATTGGTCCAAACTGGGCTGGTTAGAGGCTCCCTCCACCATGAATTTGCCCAAACTGGGGTGGTTAGAGGCTCCCTCCACCATTAATTGGTCCAAACTGGGCTGGTTAGAGGCTCCCTCCACAATTAATTGGTCCAAACTGGGCTAATTAGAGGCTCCCTCCACCATGAATTGGTCCAAACTGGGTTTTTTAGAGGCTCCCTCCACCATGAATTTGCCCAAACTGGGCTGTTTAGAGGCTCCCTCCACCATGAATTGGTCCAAACTGGGCTGGTTAGAGGCTCCCTCCACCATGAATTGGTCCAAACTGGGCTAGTTAGAGGCTCCCTCCACCATGAATTTCCCAAAACTTGGCTGTTTAGAGGCTCCCTCCACCATTAATTGGTCCAAACTGGGCTGGTTAGAGGCTCCCTCCACCATGAATTTGCCCAAACTGGGCTGTTTAGAGGCTCCCTCCACCATGAATTTGCCCAAACTGGGCTGGTTAGAGGCTCCCTCCACCATGAATTGGTCCAAACTGGGCTGGTTAGAGGCTCCCTCCACCATGAATTTGCCCAAACTGGGCTGTTTAGAGGCTCCCTCCACCATGAATTTGCCCAAACTGGGCTGGTTAGAGGCTCCCTCCACCATGAATTGGTCCAAACTGGGCTGGTTAGAGGCTCCCTCCACCATGAATTTGCCCAAACTGGGCTGTTTAGAGGCTCCCTCCACCATGAATTTGCCCAAACTGGGCTGGTTAGAGGCTCCCTCCACCATGAATTGGTCCAAACGGGTTTTTAGAGGCTCCCTTCACCATGAATTGGTCCAAACTTGGCTGTTTAGAGGCTCCCTCCACCATGAATTGGTCCAAACTGGGGTGGTTAGAGGCTCCCTCCACCATGAATTTGCCCAAACTGGGCTGTTTAGAGGCTCCCTCCACCATGAATTGGTCCAAACTGGGTTTTTTAGAGGCTCCCTCCACCATGAATTGGTCCAAACTGGGCTGGTTAGAGGCTCCCTCCACCATGAATTGGTCCAAACTGGGGTGGTTAGAGGCTCCCTCCACCATTAATTGGTCCAAACTGGGCTGGTTAGAGGCTCCCTCCACCATTAATTGGTCCAAACTGGGCTGGTTAGAGGCTCCCTCCACCATGAATTTGCCCAAACTGGGCTGGTTAGAGGCTCCCTCCACCATGAATTGGTCCAAACTGGGGTTTTTAGAGGCTCCCTCCACCATGAATTGGTCCAAACGGGTTTTTAGAGGCTCCCTTCACCATGAATTGGTCCAAACTTGGCTGTTTAGAGGCTCCCTCCACCATGAATTGGTCCAAACTGGGGTGGTTAGAGGCTCCCTCCACCATGAATTTGCCCAAACTGGGCTGTTTAGAGGCTCCCTCCACCATGAATTGGTCCAAACTGGGTTTTTTAGAGGCTCCCTCCACCATGAATTGGTCCAAACTGGGCTGGTTAGAGGCTCCCTCCACCATGAATTGGTCCAAACTGGGGTGGTTAGAGGCTCCCTCCACCATTAATTGGTCCAAACTGGGCTGGTTAGAGGCTCCCTCCACCATTAATTGGTCCAAACTGGGCTGGTTAGAGGCTCCCTCCACCATGAATTTGCCCAAACTGGGCTGGTTAGAGGCTCCCTCCACCATGAATTGGTCCAAACTGGGGTTTTTAGAGGCTCCCTCCACCATGAATTGGTCCAAACTGGGGTTTTTAGAGTCTCCCTCCACCATGAATTGGTCCAAACTGGGGTTTTTAGAGGCTCCCTCCACCATGAATTTGCCCAAACTCTGCTGGTTAGAGGCTCAATCCACCCTGATTTTCAAAACAAATGTTGGTGCCAACCTCAACTTACTACAAGGGCCAAATTCACTGCTGGTGACAAGCTCTCCTCACTGCAAGTGCCAAATACACATGTTTCAAGGTGTTTTCCTACTGTCAGAGAGGTGGTATTGAGTGTGTAAAGTGTGTAGTTGTTAGGCTGTGATGTTGGGGTAATAGAGGGTCTTTGGTGTGTTAGATGCCCCCAGACATGCTTCCCCTGCTGTCCCAGTGTGATTCCAGAGGTGTTGGCATCATTTCCTGGGGTGTCATAGTGGACTTGGTGACCCTCCAGACACGGATTTGGGTTTCCCCCTTAACGAGTATCTGTTCCCCATAGACTATAATGGGGTTCGAAACCCGTTCGAACACACGAACATTGAGCGGCTGTTCGAATCGAATTTCGAACCTCGAACATTTTAGTGTTCGCTCATCTCTAGTCGCCTTCAAAGTTGCAGTGTAGCTTTAGCCTAAGATTTCATAAGCCACAACCTACATAGTTCTGCTGCCCCTTTGCATCAGAATTGGAGCTCCTGGCCATAATATGGCTGCATTCGGAGGGGCGTGCAAATATTATATCACTCAGCCTCCATACTCTGGAAATTAGATCAGGCATAGTGGGGGAAGTCACATGATCACGTGACCTTCACCTGCTGCCATTTTATGGACAGGAGCTCCATACTGATGAGACGGGATCCAGATGATTTATGGGGGCACAGTTTATGAGATCTTAGAAATTTTGCAGAGGTGCCAGGAGTACTTACTACTGAGTGACATAATTAGGGTTGAGCGATCGGGATCGGGAAAAAATCGAATCCCGATCGGCGATCAAGCAAATTTCACAATCGGCTGGAAAATTATCGGAAATCGGATTTTAAAATCGATCCTGAAATCTCAACCCTAGGCATAATATAATACAAGTGGCCAACTCCATTACCGTCTGAATGATTTCATTGTGTTCAGCTGATCCTTCAAGGGTGTCTCAACTGTACACCAACAACAAATGTTGGGAAAAAGACCCAATCCTTTATTCTCACAGAAAATAAGTCACAGTCAGAGGTGTCTACTAAGTAGAGATGAGCAAACACTGTTTGGATCAGCCGTTCCGAACAGCACGCTCCCATAGAAATGAATGGAAGCACCTGGCAGGTACACTTTGCCGGCGGCCAGTCGCCGTGCCAGGTGCTTCCATTCATTTCTATGGGAGCATGCTGTTCGGAACGGCTGATCCGAACAGTGTTCGCTCATCTCTAGTGTCTATCAGTGACTTACTACCCTCTTGGGGATTAGTAGGATTAGTCTTCGATAACCAAATGTAGAGCTGTCAGGCATGCACACTAACTACAATTTCATATGAAGTCTATTGTTCAAATTGTGATAAAATACAGACCAATTGGTGACCCCAATGGACCAACTGCGGCAGGAACAGTGCTCACCCAGAGATGGTATTATAATCCAATGATCCTTTATTTAATCACACCACGCATTACAGGGTGCATACCCCTTTCTCAAGTATACAATTAAAAGAATAGAGTAAAAATACAGCGCTGACAAGTCCTCCATAATGCATTGTGTGAGTAGATAAAGGATCATTGGATTATAATACCATCTCTGGATGATCACAGTTCCTGATGGAGTTTACCCATCGGGGTCACCATCTGCTCCGTATTTCATCTTCAGTCTACACCTTAGGGTGTTGGTGGGATCCTGCTGCCGGTTGCTCCAGAGAGGAACCCTCTAGTAATCGGTTCCAATGCGGTCTATGGTGGTTGTGGCTATATTCACAACCCACTAAGGTGAGAGTCATAACTTCTCATATCATTGTTTGAACCTAATTTTATGGGTGTTACACTACGCACTATTTGGCACCTTGTTTGTGTTTTTTATTTTTTATTTTTTTTTGAGAATTGTTCAACCAAGAGTGACTACTGTAAATATGCAATAAAACATTTGGTCCCTCAAAATTAAAGTATAGCCCAAGAAAACCTGATTTCTGGCATATACACAGGATACAATTCTGAAAGTATCAAGACAGTGGAAAGTTTTTTTAATTTCCCGTCATGCCATGCTTAGGTTCTGATTGTATCTGGATAAATCTGTAGTAAGTGATATAACTTTTAATAGGTGTAATGTCTCTGCTTGTTGGTGCTTGCTATTGCCTTGTGCGTGCTGGCTTTTCTCTTGCTGTTTATACTTCTGATTCTTGACCTCTGGCTTTCCCTATTGACTACTCTTTTGGATATCAATTTGACACTACATTGCTCAACTGTTACTGACTAGAGATGAGCGAACACTATTCGAAACAGCCATTTCGAATAACACGCTCCCATTGAAATGAATGGAAGCAGCCAGCATGCAGACTTTGGCTACGTCCATTCATTTATACAGCTGTTTCGAATAGTGTTCGCTCATCTCTATTACTGACCCCTGGCTAGCTGGCCTCTGTTGTTGTTGTTTGTCTTGTCTGCGTTTTGTGTGTCATGTATTTAGGAAGGGTTTTCCAGTTGTTGCCCATTACCTAGGATAGGACCGGCAAACAGGAAGGGGGGGGGGGGGGGGGTTAGCCCAGGGCTCACTGTCTCTTGTACCCCTTCCTCCAGGGTTCATCTACAGCACTGGGGAACTGCTGTCTGGCACTTCCATAACAATAGGCTTATATTTTATTTTACTTTTTGATAGTAAAGGCCCTCGAAACAATCCTTGAATGCTGAAAATATTTGTTTACGGAAAATCAAGAAAATAGGTGAAACCTGTTACATGATCTCGCTTGCGCTATCCAAAAATAGAAATCACTGGTTATATATGGAGACAATTCTTCATTAGTGTAGATCCTACTCTGTAAGGGCCAGAGATGAGGATATTTCTGAGTTACTGTCAACAAGAGGATACAATAAAGGAAACGCAAAGATGCCCGAGACAGGTATATGGCAGTAGATGTTGTGAGCTGACTCCATGCAAACACATTCCTCTCCCTACTTGTCAATTAAAACTCAGGAGGCTCTGAATGACAAGCTCATATCTTAGGGGTCATTAACCCAACTGAGATGTTTCTCTATTGCTTGTCACAAAATTGTATGCTGCCAAGAAACTGTGCCGAGAAGAAAATTAGCCTAGCCTAAAATAGGCCACATTATCTGTACGTAGCTACAATGTGAAATATAAAAAATATACAATATTTTAAGTAAAAATGCATCTGAATGGACAGTCAATTGAAATGCATCGAGATCCTCATCCTGGATTTCATTTTCATTTACCATTTCGCATGTAATTCCCCAGACTTCACGTTATCCACTTGTTGCCATTCTAAAACATTCATTAAACAGAAATTTTAATAAGTTGTCCAAAGTGCTGGGTAAATGCCTCTGCTTTGAGGCTCATTTAAATAAATCTACATTTACCATATGGACCCAAGTATAAAATACTTATAAATTATGTATAATGGAGGGATCTACATGAACTTAAAGCTAAACTAAAATATTTTCCCAAAATACCATTAGGTCTTTTTATCATCAAGAATTAACCCCTATTAGAAATCTAGCTCCTCCTTCTACTGAAAATGGCCAAAATAATAAGAATGGTATCTGTGTGATTCCTTCTTCAGGATAGAGCTAGCCTTAATGCTGATAGGTTGGCTGTGTCCTGAAGAAGGACTCATGCAGCATCCATTGTAAATGGAATGATAAATGGATGAATACATTAAATAATAATAATAATAAAAATAATAATAATAATAATAATAATAATAATAATAATAATAATAATAATTGATATTAGTTTTATTATCTGCTGCTAGGTCATACTACTAAATGAGGTTGGAGATCTTTTATGCAGTAACTGGTTAAATTTTAGCCCCATTCCCAACGATAAGATGCGTCAATTACTTATCTATAGAATGAACCTATGTGCTGTATACTGTACTGATCTGAAATTTTATTTTAATAAGAAGTTTTATATAAAGATTTATGATGTTACATAGCTTCTTTCATAAAGGGCAATTGAAAAAGGGCCGCCACTACCATTCGGCTTCTTCTTGGGTCCCTGCTGGTTTGTACTGTTACTCTTGATCCCTCTTGACAGACAGATAATAGCCACTCAACCAATAACAGTATACAGTGCTGAGGTGACCCACCTAAACCAGTGATTGGGTCGGGACAAGGAAGCTTAGACTGGTGGGGGCCCCATGCAGCATCACAGTGTTTGTGATCAGTGAGCTAATAATTGCTTATTTGTACCTTGTTATATCCATGGTTAAAGCCTCCTGTATGTTTACCCTCCTGGAATATCCATTTTAGAATATGACATTCCATATAATGCAAACAATTTTCCATCCGTAGCCTAGTTGTTGTGAGTAGAGATGAGTGAGTAGTACTCGTTCGAGTAGGTATTCGATCGAATACTACGGTATTCGAAATACTCGTACTCGATCGAGTACTACTAGCTGTTCGAATTTAAGATTCGATGCAGAACCAGCGTTGATTGGCAGAATGCCAATTGCCAATCAATGCTGGTTCTTCTCTTACCTTTAGAAGTCTTCTCCGAGTCTTCAGCTTCCCCGCGGCGTCTTCCGGCTCTGCATTCACTCTGCCAGGTATCGAGCCTGGGCAGAGCCGACTGCGCATGTCCACTTGTAGTGCGGGCATGCGCAGTCGGCTCTGCCCAGGCCCGATGCCTAGCAGAGTGAATTCAAGGCCTGAAGAGGACACGGGGATGCTGCGCAGGGAGAAGAATCCAGCCCGACCCTCACTCATGGACTTGGTAAGTAGAATTTGATCAAATGAGCATTTCCCCCCCATAGACTATAATGGGGTTCGAAACCCGTTCGAACAGTTGAACAGTGTGCGGCTGTTCGAATTGGATTTCGAACCCCGAACATTTTAGTGTTCACTCATCTCTAGCTGTGAGAAGTAGAGAATCACTTAAGTTTAACTCCAGTGGCTAAACTTAAAGCTCTCCCATTGAAATGAGCGTGTGTGCGGAGTAATTTTGTTGAATAACTTACTGACTGCTTTATATAAAAAACAAAAAACTTGCAAGTCTTCAGTAGGTGATACCTTTTTTAATGGCTAACTCATAATGATGACAGAATATAACGTTTCGAAGCTTCCTGGTTTCTTCTTCAGATATATCTAAAAACACTTTCTAAAGGCTGCATATTTATGTACAACTGGATACAGGGATAGGATTTCAGGAGGGAGGGGGAAGAGGCTTATTACTATATACATATAAATATAAACAATTCACAGTTCCCAGGTTCTTTATCTTTATGGCTGTCTTAGTTCAGTGATTTGTATAGAATGACATGAACCCATGTGATTATTTGTTTTTATATGTATATAGTAGAGATGAGCGAACAGTAAAATGTTCAAGGTTCGATATTCGTTTCGAGTAGCCCCTCAATATTCGACTACTCGAATCGAATATCGAACCCTATTATAGTCTATGGGGGGAAAATGCTCGTTTCAGGGGTAGGCAACATTCGATCAAATTATACTTACCAAGTCCACGAGTGAGGGTTGGGCTGGATCCTCCGAGAAGTCTTCTCTGTGCAGCGTCCCCGCGGCATCTTACGGCTCTGAATTCACTACAAGCAGACATGCGTAGTCGGCTCTGCCCAGGTCCGATGCCTGGCAGAGTGAATTCAGAGCCGGAAGACGCCGCGGGGACGCTACACGGAGAAGACTTCTAAAGGTAGGAGAAGAACCAGCATTGATTGGCTGACTGTATAGCATTTGGCCAATCAATGCTGGTTCTACATGAAACTTTTACATTCGAACAGCGAATGGTACTCGATCGAGTACGAGTATTTTGAATACTGTAGTATTCGATCGAATACCTACTCGATCAAGTACTACTCGCTCATCTCTAGTATATAGTAATAAGTCTCTTCCCCCTCCCTCCTGAAATCCTATCCCTATGTGTCCAGTTGTACATAAATATGCAGCCTTTAGAAAGTGTTTTTAGATATATCTGAAGAAGAAGCCAGGAAGCTTTGAAACGTTATATTCTGTCATCATTATGAGTTAGCCATTAAAAAAGGTATCACCTACTGAAGACTTGCAAGTTTTTTGTTTTTTATATTTCATACCCACTGGCTAACACGGTACAAAAACAAACATTTTCCTTAGACTGCTTTATAGTGAAGTTAAGTGCTTTCCTACAATGCACTTACATCATCCCTGCTCATTTGATGATATCTGTATAAATAAAAGGTCAAACTATCAACGCAGGTCTATGTGACTCAGATTGAGACTCTAATAGACTTTCCTTATAAACTTGACCTTCTCTTTATAAATAAAACATTGTGTGCAGGAGATGAGCAGGAAGGAGGTCAGTGCTCTAGATGGGAGCACATAACTTAATAAGAAAACTGTTAACACTACTCACAGGCTCTTTTTAAAATGTGGAGATATTTTTGTGTCATACCCCTGACATGGCTTATTTAGTAAATACTAGTAAATACTAGTATAATGGAGCCTTTTGTCTGTTATTCCTCCTGCTGTGTGATGTTACTCTTTGGGACACCCTAACTGTTACATCTCTTGCTTACACCTCTCTAGACTGTCCCCAGCTCCGAGAGTTGGGTGCCTGCGTAGAAGGCTCCTGATGTGGGGGACAGTGTTATGGCGGTTTGCAGGGTGACGTCACACAGTAGGGGACCTGTATGGGATTACTAGTGGTGATAGTGTGACAAGAAGCAGCAGGTACCTGCTGGGGCTCAGGAACATGTAGTAGGTTCCCTTTAAGCTATCTGTCATACAAGTACAGCCCCATTTGAGGTGCAGTATATATTGAGAGTGAAAAAAAGATTTTTATGATGTATACATAAAGAGTGACAATTAAAACTGGGAGATTCGGTTCGTACTGAGCCAAGTTCGACCCAAATTTTTAAAATTTGGCTGTATTTGCATTAAAACTTTGGCTGTATTTGCATTAGGGATCTAGACATTAGATAGAGTAGGTAGGTAGTGGAGTCAAGTTTGGAGGACCAGAAGCCCCTGGACACTTAACCAGGTATGGCCAAGAGCTTTCTTCTCTAGAGATGAGCTAACAGTAAAATGTTCGAGGTTCGATATTCGTTTCGAGTAGCCCCTCAATATTAGACTACTCGAATCAAATATCGAACCCTATTATAGTCTATGGGGGGGGGGGAATGCTCATTTCAGGGGTAGGTAAAGTTCGATCAAATTATACTTACCAAGTCCAACAATGAGGGTCGGGCTGGATCCTCCGAGAAGTCTTCTCCTTGCAGCGTCCCCGCGGCATCTTCCGGCTCTTCATTCACTCTGCCAGGCATTGGGTCTGGGCAGAGCCGACTGCGCATGCCCGCACTAAAAGGGGACATGCGCAGTCGGCTCTGCCCAGGCCCGATGCCTGGCAGAGTGAATGAAGAGCCAGAAGACGCCGCGGGGAAGCTGCACGGAGAAGACTTCTAAAGGTAGGAGAAGAACCAGCGTTGATTGGCCAACTGTATAAAATTTGGCCAATCAACGCTGGTTCTGCATTGAACTTTTCCATTCGAAAAGCGAGCAGTACTCGATCGAGTATGAGTATTTCGTATACCGTAGTATTCGATCGAATACCTACTCGATCAAATACTACTCGCTCATCTCTATTCCTCTCTTCTTCCTCTTTTTCTTGGTTCTTCTATACATTTTCTACAGTTTGCTGAGTCTTGCAGGCGGCAATTTCTGTGTTGACGGTAGATGTAAATTAATGGCAGTAATTGTAAAAGAAAGTGAGAGACGTTACATATAAATAGGAATTTACAAGTCTATGCAAATCAATAGTCAGTCAGGCTGATATAAATAAGCAAATAGTTAAGCCTGTGTACACAAGTCATATTTACTTGGTATTAAACTGCTGCATTCATCCCTCCGTACACAGCTTGTGCATACCTGATTCCTAGGCAGAAACATCTGAATAAATAGATATTTATCGGAAATTTCAAGTAAGAATGATAATGTATGTGGCTATTGGTCTTTCCGAATATCTAAATCTAAAGTAATGAATTCTAAATATGCTAAACTAGCATTTACTCAGGGATTTTCACGACCAAACCTTGCCATATACTGTCAATAAGTGTCAGTTGTATGTGTGTCTGGCTACCAGGTATTTCTCAAAATTTCTTTCCACACGGCTGCCAGTAATCTATACTGGCTTGATACATTAAAATTCAACATGGAGTGCCTTCTTTTCCCCAACATCATGTGTCAAGGATATACCTGCAATGGTGGCCGAGATGGGGCCGATTTTGCAGCAGAACGCAGTGGGATGACACTTGGAGTGACATTGAAGTGTTTTCCATGATACATTTACCTCTATGGTGGCTCCCAGTGAAACAGACCTGAATAGGTCCTGCTCTGTTTTCATCACAATGAACAGACTATTGGGTGTCTCCTCAGATGGCACAATCGAGCAAAGATATTCCGAGATATACCAAGTAAAAGTATTAGTGTCAAGATTCAATAGAAGGCTAGCAGCTTGAGGTAACCTCTCATTCACATCTGCGTTGGTATTACGTTTGGTGGAGTCTGCATAGGGAACCTTCGAATGGAATACCGAATGCATTTGCAAGTGGTATGCAGTGAAAGCACATGGACCCCATAGACTATAATGGGGTCCGTGTGCTTGCCGCCAGATCTCTGCAGGGAACATGCGGACAGGAAAGTAGTTCACAATCTATTTTCCTGTCCGCACGGTTCGTGCGGGCACCATTATAGTCTTTGGGGTCTGTGTGCTTACACTGCACACTGCTTGTAAATGCGTTTGGTAGTCCGTTCGGGGTGTCCCCATGCCGATTTCCCTAACTGAATACCAATGCAGATGCGAACAAGGGTAACTTCATAGCTTTAATGGTACTGTTTGAGTATGAACTGAATTCCATTGGATTTTCTTTACTTGGCTCTATAGTAGAGATTCCTGATGGGTGGAAAAAAAAGAGTAGTGTCCTTCCAGATACCATCACTGTTGGTCTACTTTTTAATTTTTCAGCTCAGTATACCATACACATAAAGTTTCAGCCAACTACTGCTGGAAAAACATGAAAGACACCATCTTTGGCAATAAACAAAGATCATGGAACCAGTTAATAACAAGCTGGGTTTGTTAAAATTTTCCAAAAATCGTGGGCTCGGACAAACCCTTTTCAGACCCCAGAGTCTAATAAACCAAGGTCTGGGGGGAGTGCAGTACAAAAAACAAACAGTCTGGGGTTCTGGTCCAGCTTTCATTCTTCGGTAGTCATGTGGGATATGCTGATGTCATGATGCTTTGACGCAAGCACCATGATGCTGACATACCCCTGTGATTGTGCCCCATTGGTCTCCACCACTAGTGATGTCACCCAGTAGACCAGAAGAGAAAACTGGATGATGTATCAGCATCAGCGAGAGGTCCGGAAAGATGAGTATCAGCATTTATATTTTACCTCCCCTGGTCCTTCACTTATTATACCCTGGAGTCTAAGGAGAGTATAAAAATTTTACTTTGGTTCGCACTAAAATTTTACTAGAAATACCTATCACCTGTGTATGGTGACCATATAACAACAGTTAGACCAAATTGTCAAAATGTGGAATTTCAGAAATTTTTAATCTTATATGTATGGCCTTGTGTGGCAAAAATGGCAATCGGCAAGTTCTCCATTCACTTCACTATGGGACTAAAGGACACCAAAGACCGGAGTCTTACACTTGACATAACAGTTTTCCCAGAGAGTTTCTTGGAATTCCAGAAGTGTTTTGGAATTAAAATTAGAAATTTCATTGGTCTGTGCACAATAGAAATATTTTGTCTCAGAATATTTTTTAAGCGTTGGGCGCTTTTTGTGCATGACTCCTTTATATCTATGCTATGTCTTATTTGTGTTGCTTGAGAAGTCTTTTTTTTTTAACATAGATGTTTTCCAAGGAACGCTGAAGATTTAGCTCTTGCGCATGAGAGTGGATTAGGGAATAAATGAGTGAGCACCAATGCTTCGGAGAATCACACTGGGGGCGTACCGTATACCATATATGTATAATTAGTATATAATGAAGAACACCTCTAGAATAACCATCGTTTTTTATCATATGAGGTTGACAAAGAGCAAATAAGAAATTGCTAAGAGTGTATTTGCTGTGGAGTGGATTTCCTTGAAACGTATTAGCCTGTACAGTGAAATACTTCTACGTATTTTAAAGCATACAATACTTCCAGGAATACAAGCCTACAAATTTGGCATTAAAATTGTTTCTAACTCATTGTATTAGGGTATTCTGCTTTTTAGGGGTTGTCCAGGATCTGAACATTTTTGGTAGTGATGATCGATCCACAGGACACCTGAAACCTGAACCAATCATGTGATGCGGCCACCGAGAGCTGAATAATGAATATACACTCACCGGCCACTTTATTAGGTATACCATGCTAGTAATGGGTTGGACCCCCTTTTGCCTTCAGAACTGCCTCAATTCTTCGTGGCATAGATTCAACAAGGTGCTGGAAGCATTCCTCAGAGATTTTGGTCCATATTGACATGATGGCATCACACAGTTGCCGCAGATTTGTCGGCTGCACATCCATGATGCGAATCTCCCGTTCCACCACATCCCAAAGATGCTCTATTGGATTGAGATCTGGTGACTGTGGAGGCCATTGGAGTACAGTGAACTCATTGTCATGTTCAAGAAACCAGTCTGAGATGATTCCAGCTTTATGACATGGTGCATTATCCTGCTGAAAGTAGCCATCAGATGTTGGGTACATTGTGGTCATAAAGGGATGGACATGGTCAGCAACAATACTCAGGTAGGCTTTGGCGTTGCAACTATGCTCAATTGGTACCAAGGGGCCCAAAGAGTGCCAAGAAAATATTCCCCACACCATGACACCACCACCACCAGCCTGAACCGTTACCGATACAAGGCAGGATGGATCCATGCTTTCATGTTGTTGACGCCAAATTCTGACCCTACCATCCGAATGTCGCAGCAGAAATCGAGACTCATCAGACCAGGCAACGTTTTTCCAATCTTCAATTGTCCAATTTCGATGAGCTTGTGCAAATTGTAGCCTCAGTTTCCTGTTCTTAGCTGAAAGGAGTGGCACCCGGTGTGGTCTTCTGCTGCTGTAGCCCATCTGCTTCAAAGTTCGACGTACTGTGCGTTCAGAGATGCTCTTCTGGCTACCTTGGTTGTAACGGGTGGCTATTTGAGTCACTGTTGCCTTTCTATCAGCTCGAACCAGTCTGGCCATTCTCCTCTGACCTCTGGCATCAACAACGCATTTCCGCCCACAGAACTGCCGCTCACTGGATGTTTTTTCTTTTTCGGACCATTCTCTGTAAACCTAGAGATGGTTGTGCGTGAAAATCCCAGTAGATCAGCAGTTTCTGAAATACTCAGACCAGCCCTTCTGGCACCAACAACCATGCCACGTTCAAAGGCACTCAAATCACCTTTCTTCCCCATACTGATGCTCGGTTTGAACTGCAGGAGATTGTCTTGACCATGTCTACATGCCTAAATGCACTGAGTTGCCGCCATGTGATTGGCTGATTAGAAATTAAGTATTAACGAGCAGTTGGACAGGTGTACCTAATAAAGTGGCCGGTGAGTGTAGAGCTGGAAGCAGCCCTGCGCCTTTTGAAGTAAATGGGAGAGAGATTGCGTTCCAGGAACCGCTGCAACAGTGTATAGAGCTCTGTACACTAGAGATGAGCGAACAGTAAAATGTTCGATAGTCAATATTCGTTTCGAATATCCCCGCAATATTCGACTACTCGAATCGAATATTGAATCCTATTATACTCTATGGGGGGAAAACGCTCGTTTCAGGGGTAGGCAACGTTCGATCAAATTACACTTACCAAGTCCACGAGTGAGGGTTGGGCTGGATCCTCCGAGAAGTCTTCTCCGTGCAGCTTCCCCGCGGCGTCTTCCGGCTCTGAATTCACTCTGCCAGGCATCGGGCCTGGGCAGAGCCGACTGCACATGCCCGCACTACAAGCGGGCATGCACAGTCGTCTCTGCCCAGGCCCGATGCCTGGCAGAGTGAATTCAGAGCCGGAAGACGCCGCGGGGAAGCTGCACGGAGACTTCTAAAGGTAGGAGAAGAACCAGCGTTGATTGGCCGACTGTATAGCATTCGGCCAATCAATGCTGGTTCTGCATAGAACTTTTACATTCAAACAGCGAGTGGTACTCAATCGAGTACGAGTATTTTGAATACCGTAGTATTCGATCGAATACCTACTCGATCGAATACTACTCGCTCATCTCTACTGTACACCATTCAGCTTTTCTCTTCTGTACAGTGTGATTGTTGTACCTGGAACTCATATTCACTTCAATAGGAGCAGGGCCACTTCCAACTGTATACTTAGTATATGGTTTCCGCTGATCAGTTTGGGTATCAGACATGACTAGCCAAAAATATTCAGATCAAGGACAACCCCTTTAACTGCAGCATAGACTGGCCTGGCCAAGTGCTTCTGATTGCATGTAAAGGGGTTGTCCAAAATAGAGGCAAATTAAATTGAATCCTTGACCTCTCTTTTGTTTACTGGTCTCGAGTGATGCCGTCCTATTGACAACACACGACATCAAAGATCAGGAGCGGATTCATCCTGCAATGAATGTTTTGTTTGTTACTTTACTCAATTGCATGTCTTTCCCATAATTTTGTCAAGTTTTGGACTTCCCTTTTAACTAGACAATGTCCTGCTGGTCACCAATTCCACTCTCGTTTTGGGGTTTTTTGCATTTTTTTTTCAAGCCATACCAATATTTTTTTGTTTTCAATGGGTTGAAATAATCAAGGTGGTGCTGCAAACTATTAGGTCATGCTTTTAGCAGATTTGGGGGGCCTATGGAAACCTACAACCCCCTTACAGGTAGTGTTGGAGGAGACACTAGAGTATAATAGTGATTTGTGGGTGGTGAACCCCAAATATTTCCGTTTGGACTAAATATGCAATTTTTGGACAACTAGTAACAAACCTGACTCTGTATGATCCAATTCACTCATTCCAATTCAAAGACTAAAAATCAACTGAAAAAGGGAGCCCCTGCTTCTGTTGAAATTCAGTGATGCTTTGCTCACTATTGACTGCAGCGTCTAAGGCATGGTTCACCTCAGCGTTCAGGTTTACATTCGGGGAGTCCGCTTGGGAACCCCCCTGAATGGAAACCTATACACATTAAAAAGCGGTTAGCTTCCGGGAACCCGTGGACCCCTAGACTGTAATGGGGTCTGTGTGGCTTCCGTTCGGTGTCGCGTAATAGTCTATGGGGTCTGCAGATTTCCCAGGTAACCATAGTATTCGATCGAATACCTACTCGATCGAGTACTACTCGCTCATCTCTATTAGGGAATTGTATACTGTACTAAATATACATGCAAAGGTTGCATTTAGATTCTAAGAAGAGTCTACAATGTTTGGGAAGTTCTGGCTTGGAGGATGCCTGTTGTTCTTTGAGTACCTTCTTTTTGTCTTGGTAAACCAGTCGAACGCGATACATAAAAAGTCAATTTGATTGAAACCTTTATGCTAGAGACCGTTAAGTTATTAGCTTTGCTTATATGAAGTAGAAGTTTTCTTAAAAGAGAGGAAATTGAGGATAAATAAAAATCACTCGTAGAATACCCGCATCAACACGAGTCATCAAGCAAGTGAATTGAAATATGAAGACACATTAGGGAGGATCCGAGGCAGCGCAGTCCTAAGCTTTCCATAAGCCATTTACAACGTTTCTCTCCAGTGCTGTAACAAGACGGACAGGAGCAGAATTTTATGGAAATGCTTCATTAATGTCAATGTTTATAATGAGTTAGAAAGCAAGATCCAGGTGTGTGTCTATTCAGGATCTGCACCCATAAGACCATTGGGTTGTTTGCCTTTTGGAAATTCCAATCCGCTCCTTAAAGCCTTTTCATTTCTATTGAGCGCGCTGGTCTACATCAGCCTGCCCTGCAGTTGCCAATTCCAATTTCAAGCTCTGGGGGTTTATACAGAAACGAAACAGAAAATAATTGTGCGTTGGCCATTTAACTGCCATTCGAATGGAGATAAGCTGTGATCTGTGCTGCTTTTTGTGGGTAGTAATCATGGGCTCAGTGTTGTGTAAGCCAGAAAACCAGAGAGGGGCAGAAAAACAAGACCTTGGCATTGGGAGGTCTCCTGCGGGCACAGGTGAAGCTTACTTGGTACTGCTAATGCCAATTTGTAGGGGAGGTTGCCACCTTTATGCCCTGCTCTCTTTGTTTACTGCTGTTTGGAAACCAATCATTGTAATTATTTCTGTCGCTGGTGACAGCTGAGACAAAGGACTTTCGCGTTAACCCTCTCCTCCAATGGGAGTCTGACTCGTATCATGAACGATGTTGTGCATGACAAGCTCCGTTCGAAATGCTGAAAATCATAGCGTAATGTTCTGTGCCTGTTTGCAGCTGGGTTTTGGCTTGTTTATTTTTGTCGTAGCAAGGTTTTTTTTATTTTTATTATTTTTTTATTTGTATTTTGGGAAACCCAAAGTTTTCATAGAAGTCTCGGAAAGATATCAGCATACAGTATTGTGCGTTAGGGTCATACATTATGGGTCATCTAATTTTGCACCAGTTTGTCATGCCTAAGGCAAGGAATATTATATAATTTGTTGCCATTTTATCATGTTGTTTTATGAGAAATGTTTTTGATATTTTTGGGATTTATTTCTTTTGTTTGTCACTGTCATTATTTGAGTTGACTTTCTTACTTCCAGGTGTTTTGTCGTCTTTCTGTTATTGAATTATTTTTTTCTTTTTCTTCCATTCCAGATGTAGAGGACCTCGCATTAAAGACTGTATAGGTATCATAGACAGGTATGTGCTATATTTGACTGTACTATTTGTACTGTACTGTACTGTATACACATATGAATGATGAGTACCTAGACAATTTGTCTTTGTAATTCATAGCAGATGTTGCAGATTAGAAATTACCAATGTTTGGTTGGTGGGAATCCAACCACCAAGTTTCTACTGATCATGAGAATAAAGGGCTTACAGTTCTTCGATGACCCTACCCTGTTGTTTCAGACACATCAGTACATCTATACATGATTTGTGCCTTTTACGGCAGCTCAGTCTGAACCCAGAAGCTGGCAGAGACCATGAATAGATGCATCACAATTAGGGTTGAGCGATCGTGTTCGGAAAAAATTGGATTCTGATCGGCGATCGAGAAAAATTCACGATCGCGATCGGAAACCCGAACACGATCTTTTTAGGTGGGATCGAGATCGGTTCTATTTCCCACAATGCTTTGCTTAGCCTTCACACTGAGTATATAGTGTAAATTCAGTGTGAAGGCTCCGCTGCGGATCCATAGGAATGAATGGAAACAGCCGACACACAGCCTTAACCCCCTGCGCGCCGGCTGCCTCCATTCATTCTAATGGGAGACTAAACTAACATCTCTAGTAGCTACTTACCTCCAGAGATGGCTGCTCCGGTGTTCTTCGCCTTGCTGGCCCTCCATGCTGCTCTTCTCGCCTCGCTGCACCGCCTCCCAGGTTAGTGTTTAAAGAGCTAGGAAGGCGGGGCTTGTGTCTTAGGAGAGTGTGGGCGGGTACAGGGCAGGGAGACATGACTTCTCCCCTCTCAGTACCCGCCCACACTCTCCTAACCCGCCCACACTCTCCTAACCTGGAAGGCAGGGGGCAGTGAGGCAAGAAGAGCAGCGTGGAGCGGCAGCGAGGCGAAGAAGAACACCGGAGCAGCCATCTCTGGAGGTAAGTGGACACCAGGGGGGACTAAGTAGCCAGAAGATTTTTTTAAAAATCCTCTGGCTACTTAGTGATTCACTAGACAGCGTGGATTCTAACAATTAAAGCGTTCAATTGTTAGATTTCATGCTGTATAGTGAATAGGATTGCTTTTAAAATCCGATCTCCGATTAATAAAAAAAATCCCATTGACTTGCATTGGGATCGGAATTGGGATCGAGATCGGGTTCGAATGAAAAATGATCGGAAATCGGATTTTAAAATTGATCCTGAAAAGTCAAGATCGGCTCCACCCTAATCACAATAATAGTGAAGACGGCTCTAACTCCGACTCCGTCATGGCCAGACAGAAGCTGTAAAAATACTCAATTTCATATAAGTAGTGATTGAATTCCTATGAACACAAATATCTAACAAATATATAACAAACTTAGCCTTTAATTAATTATACAATATTGCTAATTGTATAATATGATTAAATATAATTAATCCAGAATCGGTATCTTTTTCCCATCTCTGACACCAAAAATTGGTCCCAACTCTAACTCCACAGTCCTGCTCCTCAGTTCATGCAACTCATTCTTTCATTGGTCACTAGAGGTCCCAGAAGTCGACGACAAAGATAGAATAAGGGATAAGTCAGAAATGAAGATCTTTTTAAGAGCTGTTTTAATTGTAGAACAAAGGATTTTCAGCTCATGCAGAATAGATGAAAAATGTAAATTCAATATAACAGAAGGGGGTCATGAATTTTGTAGAGGATCTCGATAGGTACTTACTATTTAGCTTAGCCATAAACAGATGCCTACTTGGCAATGTAAATTACGATCCCATTGCCACTCCCATCTAATTCAGATAAAAATCTTGGCCGAAGTAGTAGTAATTATGGGTCAGGATGAATTTCATGAACTAAGTATATATTGTAACTTCTATTTCTAGCCAACCCAAATAGTCTCATGGCTCTTTTTTCATCGAAGCATCTTAAGAACATGGGCTAATCAGGATTACTCACTTTCCCACTGAATTGGGTCAGGAAATGTGGCTGCACATGTGTACCAGAAACGGAGGTTATAATTAGTCTTCCCTAGCAATGTGATGCACACACAATGAATTAGGCTCCTCATTACCCAGACCTCATTTAACTCATGGAGCTTTAATTAACTGAGAGTCTTCCTCGTCCCCCACTGTGAGCAGTATACTTTCACTGCCGCGTAAACATCAACTGAAATTATGGATCCCTTAGAAGACATTCTGGTTAAATGAGCGAGTTTCCTTTATCACATGTTTATTGGACCCCAAAGACAAAACACATTAGCACAATATAGCTTGCTCAATATCCGTCTCTTCTCCACATAGGGATTCCCTGTTTGGCCCCAGAATAAGCTGTTTTACATGTAGCAGTTTATTCTTGTATAGTTGATAGTGCCCCCCACCTTTCCCACCCACCATAGTATATTTAGTCAACCTGTAGCAATTCCAATGTTGTTAGGTTATAAATCCCAGCACGCAGCTCAAGGCAACACTTGGCAAAAAATAAAAATCTCAACATCAACATCAGCATCAACATTTACTAAGGCAATTGTTTCTCCTCCTCGATATTGGAGACATCATAAGTTGAGCATAGAATGTGGAAACTTGAGGGCTGATGTCTTTTATTCTGCAGCCATGACACATTGTTTGGAAACAGTGTTTTCAACCTGTGGAACACCTAGGAGATCCTAGAAGAAGGGTTTGGGTGGGTTTTTCTAGTTCTCTGGTTTTACTGGACACTTCAAAATATGCTGATGGGTTCTTTGGCTTCCTAGGAAATTGTGTACGTGTGTGCCTGTGACAGAGAGATACATGCAAAATACATGGGCATTGTAAGGAATATGGCCAATTTGTACACAATACATGAACTGGTCAGCAATTCTAAGCTCTTCTTTAGATCAGAAAGCTATATAGACTTTTTGGGAGTTGCATGTGTGTCAAGTACTCTGAGATAGTAGATCATGATGTATGTTGGTAAATATACAATGCCAGTCTGCTGCATCAAAAGCCAACAAGATATTGTCTAGTATTAGGAAAGACATGGCTTCTAGAAAAAATATTAGTTTCTGCATTATACTGAACTAGTGAGAACTCCATATAGAGTATGTCATCCAGTTTTGGAAACTAATCCATAAAAGGATTTAAAAAAGGGTATCCAAGGTATGGAAAATTTAAGTTGTGAAGATAAGTTATTAAAACTAAATGCCTTCACCCTAAAGAATGATTGCTGGCAGGGGACAGGGAAGGTCTATTCCATTTAGGCCAGGGCCCCACGGGTGAGCATGAATACTTTGAAGCCCTAGGCTGGTTACAGGGGTGAACCTACCTTTTTTGCCGCCTGAGGCGGACGACAGAAAGCCGTCCCCCCCGGGAAGAGGGGGCAGAGCGAATAGGGCGAGTCGGAGTGGCGGGCAGAGAGCAGGCAGGGAGATGACTTGCTCTCTACCTGAGTGTGAGGGGAGGTCGCTGGAGCAGTGCTGCGTCCTCAGGGCCTCCCCAATCCACCGCTCGGTGACGGTGACGCTAAGCCAGTCCAGGACAGCTTGTCTTGGACTGGCTTAGGTAAGCAAAAATGCCGCCCTCCCCGGGGCCCTGGCATAGCGCCGCCTGAAGCGGTCGCTTCAGGTTGCCTTATGGGAGGTGCGGCGCTGGCTGGTTAGATACATGAGAAACATGTCAGACAAACACTTCTTGGATAACAGCTATCTCTCCCAATTAGGGTTGAGTCATCAGGATCAGGAAAGATCGGGATCGGCTGGAAAATGATCAAAAATCAGATTTTGAAATCTCAAGATCAGCTCAACTCAACTATATATATATATATATATATATATATATATATATAATATACAATTAGGGTTGAGTGATCGGGATCGGGAAAGATCGGATCTTGATCGGCGATTAAGCAAATTTTATGATCGGGATCGGCTGGAAAATGATCAAAAATCAGATTTTAAAATCTCAAGATCGGCTCAACTCTACTGTAGATATAATATACAATTAGGGTTGAGTGATCGGCATTGGGAAAGATTGGATTCCGATAGGCGATCGAGCTAATTTTGCAATCGCGATCGGCTGGAAAATTATCGGAAATTGGATTTTAAAATCGATCCTGAAATCTCAAGATCGGCTCAACCCTACTCCCAACCACTCCATATACATGCATGTCCGATTTAGCCAAGTGTGTATGTGCTCTCAATAGGGAGTGGAAAGTTAGGCACTGCCAGGCAACAGAAGGATCAACATGCTTGACCTCATGCACGTTACATGCTTGGCTGGTCCATCAAAAATAGGAGACTTGACTAACGTGCCATACATCTAATGTGTTTGGAGAGTTTTAGACTATAGGTCCCCCGCATTTTGTTCACAGTGAGATACATTCAACTAGTAATAGAGAGCCACATTTGGAAAAAAATTGCACATTTGGAAAAATACATTATTAAACATTGCAAAAATTTGCAGATATTTTCTGGTAATTATACTAGTGTTATAATATTGTAGCATCTAAACTGGCACTGCAAATATACATATTCAATATTGCCAATATTTGTGCCATAACTGAGGATGCCAATGGTGAGCCCTACAGATGGGACACACATGTGGTTTCTGAGCTGCTGGTTGGGGACCATTGCTTTAGACCACATTGAATTATTGCAGATTACTTAGTAGCGGTCTGTGTTTACCTCTCCAAATGTGGGCACCTACAGTCCGAATGTCATCCAGACCCGCAGTACAATACTGTTACTGGTAAGAAGCCAATATACTCTGCAGTATTTGGTTACCTCTCTTATTGAAATTGCAGCACATATGGAGACTTTTATTAGAAACGAAGATGATAAATGGACGTATACTGTTATATGATTTATGGCTACAGGTATAAATTGGGACTGCCTATTGGGATGTTATTGGGAATATTTTGTGCGCCGTGTTCTTTCGTCCTTGTCACGGTGATTAAATAATCGTCCCTACTAATGATGGTCCTATATTTCACTCAAAACACAAACCCATAAAAACGGAAATACACCTCAGTTAAGCGAATTAACAGATTTGGAACTGTAGTGACTAAAAGGTTAATACCTGCTAATTTGTGGCTAATTTCTGCACACATTTGCCACCTGTTCTAGGGAGATAAATGTACTTTGTGCCTTTTCAACAAATTGTTGTTCTAAATTTGCGCTCCGGCAATTATCAGAAATTACTGCATTAAGAGGAATTTCGACAGTGGCTGCAGCTTCCAGGCTTAGCAAATCACCCCATCTTGCTAAATGGCTTCCCTTTGATGAGATCGTTGCTAAGATGCAAAGCGTTATCCAAATTGCCAGCTCGCTGTAGCTTTATGCTTACCATGTTTGTGTATTTCTCTTTATGAACTGTTCACCTTTGCACTGTAGGATCGCCCAAAGGGTCTCTTCATTAGATGGAGATATGCTTCATAAGTTCACCACATGACGGTAACATCCAATCGAGACATCCTGGACCATTGGATATGGTCTTTGAAGCTGTGGTTGTACATAGCGCAGTATGATAGATCTATACACCAGAGCTTTTTCCCCCTCTTTTAATCTCTTATTATTCAGTTTTGATACTTCAGGCGATTGTTACATGCAAGTTTTGATTAGGAACATCTAAGCTGGTACATAATATAATGCAATGTTTTACGCTTTCTGTTGTAAATATAACTAGGGCCTCCTAGGTAGCCCAATGCAAAACTTAGACTGTGGTCCTTATTAGTTGTATTGCTGAGGCCATTGGCAATGCATGTATACAGATTTTGGAAAGAATATTAGTTCTCTTCACTCTGGTGCCATCTATAGGTTTTAGTTACTTTGTAGGTTAATGTCTGACATGTTAAAGAACTCTAAGACTGGGTTCAGATGGGATTTTTTGGTCAGGATTTTGAGACAGAATCCTGCTCAAAAAATTGCCTCCCATTGAAATCAATGGGAGCTGGTTATTTCCTTTTTCCGCAAGCGGTTTGTTCCCACTCACAGAAAAAAGAAGCGACGTGCCCTTTCTTCAGGCAGATTCTGCGGCTGATTCAGCCATGGACATCCGCCTCATGACATCTTCCTTCCAACTAAGCCCATTTATTTGGGACTAATCCAGAGCGGAATGCCGCAACTGGATGCCGGTGAACTGCAGGCGCAACTAGCTGTTTTTGTTCCGTAATCTGAGGTGGCCTCCGCGTCAAATTCCGGACCAAAAAACCCTGTCTGAACCCGGCCAAAAACTTGACTAGGGATTTTTATAAAAAAATAAATAATAAAAATTATAATAATAATTACAATAATAATAATAATAATAATAATAATAATTACAATAATAATAGAATAAAAAAATATATACATATCATAAAGAAAATGACATTCTACTGTAGACAGCTGTTTCAGGGTTCTTATCCCCCATAATTATAGAGCAAGGTATTGGTTGACTGGGTGAGAACCTATTGATGTATCTCTTGGAAGCAGTAGTGTAGCTTGACAAAGTGTCCAGGAGTCTTATGGGGCACATAGGGTGCCTCTTCCCAATATGAGGAGACAGATATTATAAGCAATATTATTATTATTGGGAGGGGGCTGGCACATATTCTGTATTAGGGCCCAGGAGCTTGAGCTTTACTGTTATATGATTTACATTTACAGATATGAATTGGTACTGCATATTGTGCTGGTATAGAGAATATTTTACCGTTTCTACTAGCAGAGACTAGACATTGCCTCCAATAGGTACCACTAAATAGTTATTCCTATTGGCAGAAAACAAATTTACACATCCCATCCAGCGTTGTTCCTGTAGGACGTCCTGTGCCGTTACTTCCATGACTACTGTCTTAGGTTTAGCCATTATTGCATTTGAGCACTGGTGGGGCCAATGGTCCCATTTGCCAAAACGAACAGGACCAGCTAGGAGACAATATGTTCTTCACAGTATGTAGCACAATAGAAATAATGGTCAATAAATAATTTATTATGAAAACAATAAGTAAAAATATTTTTTTTTTTTAACTTTACTTTTGCTTATAAAAAATGATTCTTATTTTAGTGTGATCAAAGTTACGTGTTACAGATGTAGATTTGCTTCACATCTATGTGGTTGGTAGCCCTGAAATCTTACTTAATGTGTACACCTACAGTATATCTATAAAGCATATGGGACTAACACACTGCAGATTTTTCATCAGGGAAGTTCTACATCATGTTGCTCTACAAGTCACCATAGCAAACCCATCCAAAATCGATTACTTCTAGACCCCACCACCATTTCAATTATTGCTGAGACACTTGGAGGCGCCGTCAGTTGCCACCACTGCATTGATTTTCTTTTCTGTACTAGGAAATATTACATTTGCCTTCTGTTTTTTTCTAAAGTCATTTTATTGGACTGACAATGTAATACAGTGAATACATCAATGAATATAATGAAGCAGTAAAGTTATGCAATCGGTAAATGTGAAGCAAAGCAGTAATATGTTGGGAGATTGTTCTAGGTAAACTATATGTCATTATAATACAGTAACAACACTCTAATAAGAAATATGCTGCTACATTGTATATGACAGAGAAAAATAAACTTATCTGAACATTGTACATTAATCATATTTTATACAAATACCATTAAGGTAATAATCCACCAGACACCATCTGAACATAAGACTAAGGATAAGACTAAGGGCTTCCACCCAGTGCCCCAGAGATCTTCTTACTGGGGTTCCCAGGTCTAGATGAGAGCTCATCCGTCATGATAGTTTCTGTTGGTATACAGCCTTCTCAAATTGGAGTATATGATGAACTACTTTCTTCCATTGTCCAACAATTGGGCATTTATTTCCCATCCACCATCACTATGGTTTTCCCATCAAGCAATGAAGTTTCCCAAAGGAAAATATACAAATGGTGTGTCCAAGCCGACTCCTCTGTGAGGCCAAGTAAGCAGACCTCTAGAGTAGATGGTACTAGGACCATAATAATGTTGGGCAATGTAGCACCAAATTAAGCAATACTGGGGCAGTCCCATGCAATATGCCAGAAGTCAGACTGTGGTCTGGAGCATCTATAACATCTGTGATCTGGTATAAGTCCCATTTTATTAGGCCACAGTGGAGAGAGATGACATTAATGTAAGAAATAATCGTATCATTATTGATTGTGGATACATATAAAGGTGGTTCAAAGGCTTCATCCCAATACCCGCACCAGCAATAGTGTGTGAATACCTAAACAAAAGGCTAGATAATACCCACCATTAGCAGAGGTAAGGGTCTGGATCCAGACAACAAAGACGCAAAGTTGGCCAGCCAAGAAATATAGGTAAAAATAAGGAGAGCCATACTTCCCTGGGTCTTTGTAACGTACTCATACTTAAATTCTTCCCCCATATGAAAGAAGTTATAAATGGATTTAGTCTCTTGAAGAAGGATTTAGGACCGGAGCCTACAGCATGTTCTAAAAGGCCTTTAGGAAGAAGGATCATTTTAATCAAATTTACATGGTCTAATGGGGACAGAGGGAGAGTTCTCGATACTTTACCCTTGGACTTTAAGTAACTCTCAGGTTTACTTTGAGTACTTTGGAGTTGATGACTTCACATACATCCATTGCAACAGCAGGAGAGACAGTGGACACAGACTTCTAGCTGCCTGGCTATTCATTAGAATGAATCCTTATCCAGTCTAGGGAATGCACTGGTAAGCTGCCTAACCCATTTAATATGCACTAGGAGGCCCCCTCACTTTTAAGGACTGTATAGTATGCTCCTAGCAAAAAAGAGTTCCTGTTATTATAGACAGAATGTTTAGAAGCTACTTCAGAAGTTTAGTGAAATTGTGTGGCTGGTTTATACTCTTAGAAATGACGGCGTTCCGGGCCCTGCATGTTTCCATAATTACAGTACAAGCCATCATTATCCCACCTACACGGTGTCCATCTTAAGAATGACATCACAGCTGTATCTAGACAGAACAGAACGGGAACACTTGTAATGTTTGTATTCTGCCATAGAATACTGAGGAAATGAATGTTATTGAGTGAGCGTTCATGTAATTTAGAAGCACGGCTCCCATGCTGGGACAGTATTAGTGTTATCAGAACAGCAATTCTTCACCTTCTTGCATTGTATCCTGGCTGAATTAGCACACAGTTCTTACTAAGTTAAGGCTGCAGCCAGTAATGAGATAAGACCACAGCATTGAGGTTCTTGAGGCTTTGTAATCCTACAAAACCCCATACTCCTTGTGTAGCACAACTAATACACAGGGGGAAGTAAACTGCAGCGTCTTTATAATCAGAGCATCGCTTCATTAAAGAGATAATTGACTGCCTATCTCTATGCATAGAAAGCCACCTCTCCATTAGCTGTGTTGTAGCCTGGGCTGCTTTATCAGGGATGAAACTGCTGATGTCGGTAGCTTCGCTTATTGTCGAGTCACAGACGAGACGTGGGTGTGCTTAAAACCCCTGTTCTCTGTGAGACGCACATTGTTTTTGCAATAAAGTGTAACTGCTTTACCACTTAACATCATCCATGACATCTAATTAAAATCATAAGGATAATGGGCTAATTAGAATACTTGTAAATAGCTAACAGTAATGCGGCACTTCATTTCTATTGATCATCGGTTGGCAGGATTTAATTAAGGATAAGAGGTTTTAAGAATATCTGGTCATCTTTGGCTATTTTGAGGTGCAGAGGGAGCAGCTATAGCTTGGCCGAATTTATTAAAGGGGCTCTATCATTAGATTTTCCGGTTTTTAGAATAAAATATGCCTGAATTGCCTTTAAAAAGGCACACGCTCCAGCGCCATTTTCTTGTAGTGAACATCCCGACCATACTGCACAGGCAGCACGCTTGCGCAGTTCTCAAGGGAACCCGAAGGGAGCGCTATTGTGCATGCGCGAGATTTCCATCGAAACTGCCGGGCTGGAGGTGGTGAATCTCAAGAAGGAGTAAGTCAAATAAGAGAGGAGGGCATGAACAAGCTATGACGTGGGGGGGGGGTGCACAGAACGCCCCCCGTGCATGGTAGGACTAAATTACATATACATTTTAAAGGTAAAAAAAAACGGGGGGAGGGGTATCTACAAACTGGAAAATCTAATGATAGAGCTCCTTTAACTAGCACAACATGACATGATCTTAATTTATCATAATGTATTTATAGGCCCTATTCACATCAGCGTTCCGGTTTCCGTTTGAGGACTCCCCAATCGGAAACCTATACCCTTAAAAAAGTGGTTACCTAAGGAAACCCTTGGACACTATAGACTATAATGGCGTCCGTGGGGTTTCCTCTCGTTGCCGCACAAAACATGCTGCCTGCACTAGGGCCATAGTAGATGAGACTGCAAGTAGACATGTGTCCACCCTTATCTATTCTTACATTTGGTTAAAATCTCCCATTTTATCATAAAACAAATTCAATATAATATTAACATGATAGTAATAGCCTTGATTAGAGATGAGCGAGTAGTATTCGATCGAGTAGTATTCGATCGAATACTACGGTATTCGAAATACTCGTACTCGATCGAACACTACTAGCTGTTTGAAGTTAGGATTCGATGCAGAACCAGCATTGATTGGCAGAATGCTATACATTGGCAATCAATGCTGGTTCTTCTCTTACCTTTAGAAGTCTTCTCCCTGCGCAGCTTTCCCGCGTCCTCTTCCGGCTCTGAATTCACTCTGCTTAGGCATCGGGCCTGGGCAGAGCCGACTGCGCATGCCCACGCATGCGCAGTCGGCTCTGCCTAGGCCCGATGCCTAGCAGGGTGAATTCAAGGACGGAAGAGGACGCGGGGACGCTGCGCAGGGAGAAGAATCCAGCCCGACCCTCACTCATGGACTTGGTAAGTAGAATTTGATCGAATGTTGCCTACCCCTGAAACGAGCATTTCCCCCCATAGACTATAATGGGGTTCGAAACCCGTCCGAACAGTCGAACAGTGTGCGGCTGTTCAAATTGGATTTCGAACCTCAAACATTTTAGTGTTCGCTCATCTCTAGCCTTGATAGCATGTAAAGACAGCAGGTGGGCTCAAACAGAACTACCAAACCCAAAGCAATCTCAATACTAGATAAAAAAAACAAAGATACCCGCAAAAACTCAAAGCACCAACTAAGTATCAATGTATAAATAACACAAAGAATTCTTTTGATTTTAAATCTAAATTTATTACTACAAAAATGTTTTTAATTGTAAAAAATATTGGTATCAGGAAAACACATAAAAACATTTAAAAACACACAACAAAAGTGGAGGTCGCACTGGACTGAGCAGCTCCAGCAGGTGTATAATCTGCTAGTGGTGTAGGGGATGAGAACAGCCGCAATAAATGTGTGTACAGAGAGGCCCATTATTTAGTATATATAAATGGAAATAGGCTCCTATTGCCCACAGTATCACAAGATCAGGGCACTTAATTGAAAAAATATATCTGTAGCATTGCAAAAATCATACCCCTATCACTACTATATAGTAAGAGCATATAAGGTAACAGAACCAATGTAAAGTTACACACACATGCCAGTATTACATAAGCCAACATACATAGGACAAAATGTGGAGCATATACATGAATCACTGCTCACCAGCTGCGACCTCCACTCTGAGCCCCGACGGACCGTTTCGCCCCTGCTTCTTCAGGGGGCTACAGAGTGGAGGCAGGAGGGGAAGCTTTTATAGGGTACACAATAGTAATTAATGGCGCCATTAATTCATTCAGGTGCGGCTCCCGCATCACAATGGTGCGAGAGCATCACATGACAATGCTTGAGCTAATCAAAACAGTAGGAGTGTCCAAAGGGGGGACACATACAGAGTGTATAGAAGGGAAAACCACAGTCACCGCACATATAAACCAAGAGCAATATCTTATATACGCCTGTGTATAGCCACCAGAGGGGGGGAAAAAAAAAAAAAAAAAAAGTGAACTGTGAGTGATGTTAATATACACAAAAGGTTTTCAAAAAGATATGAACTATTGTTACAATACTACATATAAGATAAAGAGGTAACCCAGCAAGGTTTTTTTTTTTTTTTCAAGATAAATGTGATAAAGGTGCAAGAAAAAAAAAAAATTTGTGAAAAGTCAAGTGAAATATGCACTCGAATAAAACAAATGTGAAAACGTGAATTGAAGATGCCAATGAAATTCAATAAGACGATTTGCAATAAAAAGAAATTTTTATTTTTTTATTTATTTATTTAGTTATTTTTTTTTTTTAATTTTTTTCCAAATTTATTTTTTATTTTTTTAAAAATATTTTGTTAACTTATACAGACATACTTTTATTTTTTGCACACTTTCACTATTATATTGTCACTTATTTTTCACTTTATTGCCATCGTCTTATTGAATTTCATTGGCATCTTCAATTCACGTTTTCACATTTGTTTTATTCGAGTGCATATTTCACTTGACTTTTCACCCAAAAATTTTTTTCTTGCACCTTTATCACATTTATCTTGAAAAAAAAACAAACAAAAAAACCTTGCTGGGTTACCTCTTTATCTTATATGTAGTATTGTAACAATAGTTCATATCTTTTTGAAAACCTTTTGTGTATATTAACATCACTCACAGTTCACTTCCCCCCCCCCCCCCCCTCTGGTGGCTATACACAGGCGTATATAAGATATTGCTCTTGGTTTATATGTGCGGTGACTGTGGTTTTCCCTTCTATACACTCTGTATGTGTCCCCCCTTTGGACACTCCTACTGTTTTGATTAGCTCAAGCATTGTCATGTGATGCTCTCGCACCATTGTGATGCGGGAGCCGCACCTGAATGAATTAATGGCGCCATTAATTACTATTGTGTACCCTATAAAAGCTTCCCCTCCTGCCTCCACTCTGTAGCCCCCTGAAGAAGCAGGGGCGAAACGGGCCGTCGGGGCTCAGAGTGGAGGTCGCAGCTGGTGAGCAGTGATTCATGTATATGCTCCACATTTTGTCCTATGTATGTTGGCTTATGTAATACTGGCATGTGTGTGTAACTTTACATTGGTTCTGTTACCTTATATGCTCTTACTATATAGTGGTGATAGGGGTATGATTTTTGCAATGCTACAGATATATTTTTTCAATTAAGTGCCCTGATCTTGTGATACTGTGGGCAATAGGAGCCTATTTCCATTTATATATACTAAATAATGGGCCTCTCTATACACACATTTATTGCGGCTGTTCTCATCCCCTACACCACTAGCAGATTATACACCTGCTGGAGCTGCTCAGTCCAGTGCGACCTCCACTTTTGTTGTGTGTTTTTAAATGTTTTTATGTGTTTGTTTTCCTGATACCAATATTTTTTACAATTAAAAACATTTTTGTAGTAATAAATTTAGATTTAAAATCAAAAGAATTCTTTGTTATTTATACATTGATACTTAGTTGGTGCTTCAAACAGAACTACCAGACTACACACCTCTCCCAAAGATGGCATCAAAATAGGCAACAAGGTAATGCCAATCCAATCATTAGTTTATTAAATAACTAGGATAACGTGTTTCTAGATATCTATAAACCCCTGGTGGGAGAGGCTGAGTCTCCTACTCCCATCCCACCCCATTATGAACCTCATACGGATGAATTTTAGACTGTATCATGGGAGTGGTACTTAAATCTATGTTTGTCGAGTCTGATGTATCTCTGACAAAGGGCTATCTGTATGTCATTGATCTGATATCAGATAATAAATAACAATTAATATCATTATCTATAGGTGAAAATAGACTATTGCATTCTATAGGTTACTTGCCTGGTACATTATTACTACCCGTGTTTCTGTGTCATTACTGCTTTGACGGCTTTCTAACCTAATCCTATGGTTTTTGTTTTTAATGGCAGAACTCCCCTGATCGCAGCCAGTGTTATCGGAGGGTTGTTTATTATAGTCATCATGGGCCTAACCTTCGCAGTCTACATTCGCAGAAAAAGCATTAAGAAGAAGAGAGCCCTGCGCCGCTTCCTAGAAACAGAGGTAAGATCCTGCCGCCGAGTACCAACCAAGGAACCTTCAAAGATTGCTGGTTCACGTCAGACTGCTATTTTATAACTCATTGTTACTTTGGAAAGCGGTTGTTCTCACACTTGACGTTTCATCGTAGCTTGTTTTGCACAATGTCTTGGCTTGTTTGTTGGCTGTCTACAGAAAGCTTTCAGCAAAATGGTCTTGGCCTTTTCAAGCTGGCGAAGGAAATGTCCAAGAATTCTCAATGAACTCAAATCATCACCTAATTAATATTAAGACGCAGGGATTTTATTCTGCTTCATTTTCTTTTAATCCATTTTGGCTTTCACCTTGTATGGCCCTTTAAGGAAACATTTTCAGTTGTTACATTTCTACTTTCCAAAATCCATAATTATTAATTTTTGCATCAATGTAGCGATATAAAGGGATTGTTTTTTGCAAGAGGAGTTGTATTTTTTCATTTACTGTAATACAGATACTAGTTATCTCACTGTAAAATAACTCCTGTAGTGCGCACTGACTTTGATATCGGAGGGTTTAAACAACTGGAATTGGTGGAAACCCCAATCCTGGTTTCTACAACAGCTGATACAGTATCCACTGCGAATGGGGTGAGGACCACTCCCGAGTCTGTTCCATCCTTGCACCATAACGGTATTGCCTTGTGAGTGAACTACAATACATGATCCACCATGTCATACCATTACACCGTGGTGCAGAAATGAGTCAAACTTTAATACAAGGCTCATATATAGTAAGGCTACATACAGTATGGAATCCAGTGCATATTGCTTGCCATTGACACCCATGAAAAACCGTACCCTGCATGCTGATAGGACATTTCTTTAATATAATTTATGCCCATGGTCAACAAAGGGCAGTCTAATTCTGAAAAAGACCTGAGCATGATAGCGCTACAATCCTAAAAGGGCTATAGACTTATCCGATAAAAAATGGCATTGAGCGCTATAAATAATTCAGCAATGAATGATGTATAATTGATTTAAAAAAGGTTGAACTTGATGGACATGTGTCTTTTTTCAACTACAAGTATGTAACTTATGCAAAAGGTCACCTTGTCATTGCATCATTACATTGTGCATACAAAAATCGGTGACATTTTGGCTCATAGAGGGAACATTTACAAGAACTGCTTCATGAAAGTCTATGGGCACTTGCAGGGTGCAATATATGTTTGGAGAATATCATACACAATACTGTACATAGTATCCCAAAAAAAACTTTTAATAATGAGTATTTATGCATACAAATAGATAATATAAAGTAGACTGCTATCCTCCAGATGATATTTGACATCGATATAAAATATTACAACACAAACAATGTCACCGGCGTGTTAGGAGAAGGACGTTGTGATACCGTGTAATCACTACCAAATACATTACAGAATGAAACCATATAAATTAATAGATTGATAAATAAAAGAATCAATAATGAAATTGAATTAGATACGACAACCATAGTGCGGCAATAAAATGAGAGCCCACCTCGGCCTGTGTTATATGGTGTTTTATGTATGACAAGGGTGGAAGATGTTTTTCAGATGCAGAATATGGATCAGATGATCCCGCTGAGGCTAACCTTGTAGAGACAAGGTGAAATACTGCATTGCTATTAAATCTTTAGAACTTCAAGAGTCCTTTATAATTACCTTCCACATCAACCTCAGAGATGAATTATTTCTCATAAACTTTTCAATATATTTGGCGTTTTTCTGAAGGCGTAAGTGTGATCAGACAACGAGTCTCACTAGTCAAAGAAGAATCCAAATTGGATGAGCATTTGATGCTACTTACAATGGTGTATGAGACTAGACAGTGAAGACCAAGTAATTCTACGTAATATCGGTATTGATTAGTAATATATGGTGACACAAGATCTACATTTATTATAATGGAGAAATGGCACAATGCTGTGTAGTCAGAATAGATGGTTTAGAATATTTTATTTATTAGGAACCAGGGACTGCAGTGTGCTATAGACTTCATGTCCTCATGCATACGCGGTTTTATATACAGCTGGAAAGCCAACAGTGCACTGAATTAAAGAGGGCCTTTCATGGGTTTGGGCACATGCGGTGTTATATACCGCTGGAAAGACGACAGTGCACTGAATTCAGTGCACTATCGGCTTTCCCAATCTGTGCCCCGGGTGAAGAGCTATCGGTGCCGGTACCGTAGCTCTTCATCGTCAGAAGGGCGTTTCGGACACTCTGTCAGGAACGTCCTTCTTCCGAGCAGCGCCTATAGCGCTGTACAGTGTGAGCGGAGAGGAACGGGTTTGGGGTTTGTAGTACTAACATGCTCAGCTGGGCTATTCCTTAGTACTACTAACATGCTCAGCTGGTCTATTACACTAAGGAATAGCCGAGCCGAGAATGTCAGTAGTACTAAGGAATAGCCAGCTGAGTGTGTAGGAGATGTAGGAGAGCTGGCAGATATGCAGCAGACTAACACGCACAGCTTGGCTATTCCTTAGTACTACTAACACGCTCAGATCGGCTATTACACTAAGGAATAGCCAAGCTGAGCATGTTAGTAGTACTAAGGAATAGCCAAGCTGAGCTAGTCGTGTTAGTACAGGAGGAGTAGCTGGAGGGATGGTTGGGTGTAGTGCAGAGCTCTTTCATCTCCGGTGTCTGGAGTAGCCAGACTAACCGCACGGGCTCTGCTATATCTCTCTATAGAAATGCATTGACCAGTGTTGATTGGCCAGTGTATGGGCATTCGGCCAATCAACGCTGGCCAATGCATTCCTATGGGAAAAAGTCAGTTTGCGCATATTGCAAGCTGACAGGGATCCCGACAAGATAGAGCCCCAAAGAGCTAGGTGAGTGACATTCCCCCCTAAATAAAGGTTATCCCTAACTAACCCTGCCTGTAGATCTGTCCCTGTCTCACATTCATATAGTTCACAGTCCCAAATTAGTCGAATGGTAAATCCACCATTCGTCTAAATTGGAGGTTATCTGTTTCCGGCCGCCAATTCCTTTTTCCGATTTTTTTTTTTTTTTTTTTTTTTTTTCCACTGCCTATGTTGTTGTAGTTCCTGTCCCACCTCCCCTGCGCTGTTATTGGTGCAAAAACGCGCCAGGGAAGGTGGGAGGGGAATCAAATTTTTAGTGAGTTTGCCACCTGGTGTTCGATTGGAGTCGAACACCTCGAACAGCCTGATATTCGATCGAATATCAATTCGAACGAACGCCATTCACTCATCTCTAATATATATATATATATATATAGTGTATATTTCCCTTGGCAATAGCGGAACTAAGCTAAATTAATACATTGGCTACAGTATGTTGTATGTGGGAACAATATAATAAAACAATAGCTTTCATTCAACAAATGGCCCATGGATACTGTTTCAACATGTACTTAGAAGTCTTGTCCACTTTTTGTTACGTCATTGCAATATGGAAGTAAAAGGGACAGATCTGGAGAGATAAGCTCCCATTGTCTAAATTCCCCTCTTCTGCTTGAGTATGATATAGATATATATGTATTCATTTATATATATATTTATATATATATATACACATTATAATATCGCAGCAGAGGTGCCTTAATACAATAAATGTAAAATCAATGCTCTCTGATGTTAACAAGACAGATACCTGTAGTGTCACATCCTGTGCCAGATATAGCATCTATAGTGTGTGCTGCTTTCCAAGTAAAGTACGGTAATATAATACTGATTTTACTCTTTCAGTTAGTGGAGCCCTTAACACCAAGCGGCCAAGCACCAAACCAAGCTCAGCTGCGGATCCTAAAGGAAACAGAGCTTAAGAGGGTCAAAATCCTGGGGTCAGGTGCTTTCGGCACTGTATACAAGGTGAGAATTTTGGTTTCCTGAACAAGTCTGGTGTGGGATACTTAAGTCGTGTAATAGTGTATCTATATTGGTGAATTGTGTTCTATTACCAGTATATGTTTTCGACAAAGATTCTTGGAAAGAGGCTCCAACCTAGTTAGTCCCCTTCCTATTGCTATAAGGCAAAACCCAGCACCATAATAGACAGCTTGATCTTTGAGGTCCCATCTCTTGGATATACACACCTGCTAAGGACACATAGATAATGCTTCATAAAAATGCTTTTATTGCAACAAAATATTTCTTTCTGACAGATGGGAATTGATTTCAGTGGACATGTTGGGAAATTTCTCATTGCGGATTATCATAATCATTGCCTGAAATTGTCCCATGCAGGGCAATCCAAAGCCTGGTTCTTAATGATTTGTGCATTGATTGAAATGATTTATTGCGGGAAGGTTGTTCTAATAATAGCTGAAGATCTGTGCACACTGTATACTAATGACAAACGTTCCAGTAATAAAAAGATATTACAACATTTGGCAGATCTTGGAAACTCTCGGCATCTATTCGAGTCAATAGTCTGGTTTACTACTTGTGTCTGTTCATAGAACATTCCACGGTTGGCGTTTATATACAATGTAATTTTCTGCAGATGGTCTGGCTATCTGATGAACATCACTATTTAGATCATGTACAATAAAACATGTAATGCGGAGTAGCAGTCATAAGAAGGGATCTGTACAGAGGTAGAAGTTAGAGGACCTTTCTTTCCCTCCACTAGCTCCAATTCTTTGCAGCTTTCAATAGACAACACTCCACTAATTCCTCAGCAGTTGGAATTATTTCTTTAGCCCCCACCGTTCCCTTTCTATTTCCAGGTAGGCAGTCCCTGTCTGTCTCCTCCAGCTCAGGACCACCCACCTGACAGTAGAGAGTCGTGGGTGCTGAAACTACAAGTACTGATTCTTCAAGAACAGTGGGAACTAGAGGGAAAATTCCAACTGCTCTGGAATCAGTGGAGCGGTGACTATTAAAGGATGAAAAGAGTTGGAGTTGGTGGAGGGGGTGAAATGTCCTCTTTAAAAGGAATCTACCTCCAGAAAATTCAATATCACTATACATTGTGGGGGATATTATACTGAGAACCATGTAGCAAGTCTAGTAGATGCAACATTTACTTGAAAAAACCGTAATTAGAAATATGCAAATGAAGCTCAAGTGCAATGGGGTTGTGCCAAGAACCTCCAAGGGCTCTGTATTCATGTTTCAAAACCTGAGGCTCTGGCACATCCCCATTGCACTTCCTATGTATAAAAATGGCTTTTTCTAGGCAATAGTGCATGCATTAGTGCATCCATTGGTGTTGCTAAGCGTAATGTCCCCTACAACACACCAAGGCTGGTTTGATATAGAATTTTCTGCTGACAGACCCCTTTAAAGCTGCTGAAACAAGGATCAGGGTTGGTTTTGAGCCAGGGTTGGTCCCCGCACAAGCAATACACAGTGCAGGAACTCAATGTACTACATACAGATAGTCAGCGTGTAGTATCTCAGCCAACTTCTATATCCACATCAGAAATTGGGTAGATTATTTAACCATCTACGCAGGACCCCTAAGCTTTGCCACATCTTTAATACACTTATAACAGACTATATTAATCTCTGGCCATACTAAGATTTGGTTCAGGATCATAACTGTTGGCAACCACAGCTACCATGCTTTTACTGTATGCCATAGTATAGTAAGGACATTGTGATATGCTGGTAACATAAAGATATTGGCGTGTCATCTGGATTACACACAGAATGTTTTCATTTGACATTAAATGAACCAGAGGGGTTGAACACATGGTGGCTGAATGGCACAAGATCCGTAATATCATTTCAGAAGCAGCCATATCAGCTAAACCCAGCATGCGGAGACGCAGCAGTGAACTCCCCAGTCTGTTTTGCCTGGCATACAATCTAGTTACATGACAAAGCGACTTCTTTATCCGGGGATGTTCTGGCCTGAAGCTGTTTGCATTTTGCTCGTATGCCTTCTGCAAACACCCGGCATTGAAATTCATCTGGCAGGCGTCTCTCGGTGTCCCCAGGGCTAGCCATAGTCTCAGCCGCGTGCTTGTTTCAGTAGGGCATGGATTCTCTAAGACTGACACAGAACATTTCCATTCTAATTAACAACTTGCATGCCAAAATGAGTTATTTCGTATCGATAGCACACATACATATTCATTGTGAGGATGAAGATGGTGCTAGATTTTAGCAGAGATTATTCTGTATCTATGAATAATGACTCCATCCTGCTGACTAGTGGGAAGTTTAGAGGCTTCAACAGTCACAATGTAATGTAAAGAACTGGAACAGTATTTGAGATGTCCATGTGATATTCGGGTGGAAGTATAGCGCTAGAGGCTTTGCTACAGGGGTACCGAGAAAATAGTTACACATGGGCCCTAGTGCCTAAGGGGACCCAAAGGCCTCTCATTCACAGAAGAAGACACTAGTATTATATAGTATGTAGGTGGGATATGAGAGGCGCTATTACGTATTTTTCACTGGGGTCCATGAGCTACAAGTAACATCTATGTATATAGCCGAGAGCCTACATGTAGACTCAGTCCATCAATATAATCACATACTTTACAGGTGCTCCACGCAACATAGATGAAAAAATTGGCAGCAGCAAGATCCCTCTCGATAGGCGCTGAGAGCTGTACTTACATAGCAAGCATTATGCAAATAACATCAGGGTTTCTTGGGCTGAGCCAAATGCAATCATCATTTTTTTTAATCACATGTTTTTTTCTAGTTTCAAATATATATTTTATGCACTGCTGCTTCCAGTGCTTAAAGGGCAATTCCAGCCAGAAGCAATTATCACCTTCTGTATCTGCATCATAACAGATATTTTCTGCATCGGTGGGGGTTCAACCTTTGGGGCTCCCACCAATCATTGGAATGGAGCAGCCCATTCACCCAATTCCTAGACTTTGACTGGAGAGACATAGCACATGCTCGACTGCTGCCTCATTCAAACTTCTCCTAGCCCTTTTCTGGCAGTGGGGGCATATATAGGATTGGGGCATTTTATTCTGGATTTGGACTCTACTGACCTAGCAGTTATGACTAGAGATGAGCGAACACTAAAATGTTCGGGGTTCGAAATCCAATTCGAACAGCCGCACACTGTTCGACTGTTTTCGAACCCCATTATAGTCTATGGGGGGACATGCTCGTTTCAGGGGTACGCAACATTCGATCAAATTCTACTTACCAAGTCCATGAGTGAGGGTCGGGCTGGATTCTTCTCCCTGCGCAGCGTCCCCGCGTCCTCTTCCGGCCTTGAATTCACTCTGCTAGGCATTGGGCCTGGGCAGAGCCGACTGCGCATGCCCGCACTACAAGCGGACATGCGCAGTCGGCTCTGCCCAGGCCCGATGCCTGGCAGAGTGAATGCAGACCCGGAAGAGGATGCGGGGACGCTGTGCAGGGAGAAGACTTCTAAAAGTAAGAGAAGAACCAGCATCGATTGGCAATGTATAGCATTCTGCTGGTTCTGCATCGAATCTTAACTTCGAACAGTTAGTAGTACTCGATCAAGTATGAGTATTTCGAATACCGTAGTATTCGATCCAAAACCTACTCGATCGAGTACTACTCGCTCATCTCTAGTTATGACCTATTCAGTAGAAAGGTGATAATTTCTTCTGATCTATATTTCTAGATCGGTTTTCTTAACTAATCAAACACCTTTAATAGAGTTGAATACATGGATTTTATGTCACTTGATTTGGTTTTTCGAAGACGCTGCCCTGATAAGCTGGTTGACCAATACTGTACTACGCCCCCTGGGAAGGATAAAGAGGTGCTTAGCAGATTCATATACTTTTTATAAAATATTTTATCAACCAAACTCCTATTTAGCACGGCCCAATCTTGTAAACAGCTTGAATCTCCTTGATTTGGTTTTTGAGAGGGTTGTTCCACAAAATATGGGAGGAAAATGTGTGTGCGTCTTATAGTCCGAATGCAGCGTGTGCAGCGTCTGTGTCCTGTCTATGAGGAGCAGCACGGAGAGCAGCACGGTGCCTGCCTGCTCTGCCCCTCCTTCCCTGTCTGTGTCGCGTGTTTGCAGGAGCGAGATATGAGAGGCAGGGAAGTAGGGGCGAGCCAGACAGGTGAAGGAAGCGTGGTTTCAAGCTTGCCGAGAAAACCACGCCTCCTTCTCCCGTCTGGCTCGTCCCTCCTTCACTGCCTCTCAGATCTGGCTCCGGCAATGAAACCACACAGACAGGGAAGGAGGGGCGGGCCAAACGGGAGGAGGAGGCGTGGTTTTCTCGGCAAGCTTGAAACCACGCCTCATTCACCCGTCTGGCCCGCCCCTACTTCCCTGCCTGTGTGGCTTCATTGCAAGAGCCAGATCTGAGAGGCAGTGAAGGAGGGACGAGCCAGACGGGTGAAAGAGGCGTGTTTTCAAGTTTGCTTAGAAAACCACACCTCCTTCACCCATCTGGCCCGCCCCTTTTTCTCTTCTTACATAGCTTCACTGCAGGGTGTCTCTTTCCATCCATGGATGAGATTAGATAGATAGATAGATAGATATGTTCAAATCACCCCCATATCCCTACAATACATATAAAACAAAAACATTACTGTGAAACACATACACATTTGGTATCCCTGTGTCCGAAAGCCCCCGGTTCTATTTACATTGGTGAAATATTATATTATTAGGTTATTAAATATTTCACCAATTTTTTTTCCTTAATTTTTTTTTCCCTATTTTCCTCCTCTAAAACCTTGGCCAATGGCAATAACAGATAGTACAGCACTCAGCTATCTCTTTTGGTTCCTTAGAGATTGAATAGAACAGCAGTGCACCTCCGGTCAACACAAAATTTCACGTAATCCAATCAGTATTTTTGCTACAGTATTGTATCAAAGTAGACAAATGGTTTTTTTTTTATAAAACTATATATACTCTATCACTATACTGTATCTATACACTGTCAGACTAATGGACTGTATTCATTGTCCACACAGGTGGAATATGAAGATGATGACGTCTTCTGTTACCATAGTAATTTTGCGTGCTGCCCCATGCGTAAAAGTACAAATAAATTATTATTGAATATTGTCTGTAACATATAATCTGCTATGCTTAAGGAATCAACAACTCAATTCTTTGAAGTGCTTTCATAGTAAAAAAAATATTACATTCCTTCTATAGTTGTATTAATCTCCATTGTAAGTGATTTCTTCTTTTCTTCCTCTACCACCTAAGTGAAAGCCGCAGCAAATGCTTTCAGGATAACGTCCACTAGCAAAGTTCATTGATATTCAATTTATTGTTCTATGAGCTTAGGGACGGACAGGAGGTTGGACGGTTCAGGTTGAATGAGGGCGCAATGGCAGGACATCAAACCTCAGACCTGGTTGTTTTGGCAGTGCATAAATATGCCCTCGGTTATTTTAGGTTCTTATAGCTAGCAGTTCATGCAATGCTTAGCACTACACAGTTATATCTCAGGCGTCTTTTAAAGACACTGACCTTCTATATATTGCATTGGAAACTATACCTTATGCGTCTTCCAACTCACTTACACAGATAATTTTTAACAATATTAAATATTAATAGAAAACTATATTCAAGCCACAGAATGTAGAATCCATCAAAGGTTGTGGCACCAATACCATTCCAGAGAGGGACTTGCTGTGAGAGCGCTGCGGTAGCGTCTCATTGTGTAGGAGTATTTACATAGAAAACTATATTGGCTTAAAAGAATAGCACATATTCTTCAGTTGTATGTCTGTAGGGTGGTCATGACTGGAGAGACCAAAGATAAATTACTCCACCCAACTCCATCCAGTTTATATACAGTGCAGTGCAGTACAAATACATATTGTGTCGTTGGACCAATGCTGTAGAAGATTCATCCATACTCATAGCTACTACATCAGTCTACCATGTATTTATGAGCATCTTATGGTCTATATTATGGTATCTTAGAAGAGTGGAAGACATGGAGAACATTCTTCTTATTAATACAACAAATTAATTAATATTAGAGGGAAGTAGATTTACAGGATCAGAAGTTGTACAGTCCATGGGTACAATGAAAATTACATCTTGATAATTCTCCAATTTAGTAGATATATTGAATGTACATTGTAAGGTCAGCCCTTTCATCGGGGTGTTTATCTTGAGTAATACATGAACAATCTTGACCAATATTAAAGGGGCTGACCCAAAGCTCACAATGGGTGAAAATTAAAGCAAGTGGTACTCAATTCTGTCCAGGTTTTCTTTTGGGCTTTACTTCATGCCCTGGGTGAGGTGGGTCACCACTGAGAGTGACCGGTGTGGACCCTGGGCAATGTTGGAATGGGAGCAGCAGGGTATCAGTGATGGAGTACCGCTTTACAAAAACTGTTTCCTCTAGGCTTTCCAAACCTAGAGCCTCTTTCTCTTACCCCTTGAAAACTTTTGATGGACTTTTGAGGTGATACAGATCAAGGTTTCGTTTTAATGTCATAGTACATGCAGCGCTTTGATTTTTATATATTTTATATTATCTGGATGTCTTATATAAATCATAAGAATTGTTCATTTATCTGTTATAGAATATGATATGTTAGATTAGTTTCATTTTTTTTAATATTGCCTCCTTTAAGGATATATTGATTGCTTGGTTACACTTTTCTGTCTTGTTTAGGGCATCTGGGTCCCAGAAGGTGAAACTGTAAAGATTCCCGTGGCCATCAAGATCCTGAATGAGACAACAGGACCTAAAGCCAATGCAGAATTCATGGACGTAAGTAATAACTTTTGATGTTACTGCTGACTGACCTCCGGGATGGTGGGTATGGTACCAATATCTATAATTCCATGTAATGTTATTCTTCTAGTATAATATAAAATAACAATGAGAACTGTAGTTTGTAGTTGGTATCCTGATTTATACATAAAAGAACCTCAATCTGTATGTACTCCTATACAGGACCGAAGGGGCAACTAAATAACCATGGTGAATGTTTGGCCATAGAGAATTGCATTCTATTGTGAGATATTTTGGGTATGTTAAAATGTTGGATGCAACCGATGCCACCTAGGGTGTAATTTGAAGCTCCTAGGATTAGGGTTGAGCCAATCTTGAGATTTCAGGATCGATTATAAAATCCGATTTCCGATCATTTTCCAGCTCGAGATCGTGAAATTTTCTCAATCGCCGATCGGGATCCGATCTTTCCCAATCCTGATCGCTCAACCCTAGTCAATGCTTCTCTATGGGAAAAGTCACTTTTAGGGTTGAGATTTCAAAATCCGATTTCTGATCATTTTCCAGCTGATCCAGATTGTGAAAATTTGCTCGATCGCTGATTAGGATCCGATCTTTTCCGATCCTAATCGCTCAACCCTACCTAGGATCCTAAATTCTAAATTCTAGGGCTTTCCACCTACCATGTGCCATTTATACCATGGATGTTTTCTTATGTGCTAGAAGATAGACCTTATGCCTATTGGATACCCCTCATAACCAGGTGATAGCAGATGTTGTGATACAGAGGCCCACATAGTGTATGGTGCCCTAACAACATGGCTCCATCCACTGTGCAGCTTCCATTGACTTGGGAACAACTGCGGTAACTTTACTCTGCCATTACACGTAGGTTGTTCCGACTCCATGCTCTGCGCTATATCAGGTGCTGAAGCTCCTGTTATTCTCAGTGGGGATGTTGGACTCCAACAGACCTGATATCGATGGCCTATTTTAAACACACGTTATCAATAGAGATGAGCGAACAGTGAAATGTTCGAGGTTTGATATTCGTTTCGAGTAGCCCCTCAATATTCGACTACTCGAATCGAATATCGAACCCTATTATAGTCTATGGGGGGAAAATGCTCTTTTCAGGGGTAGGCAACATTTGATCAAATTATACCTACCAAGTCCACGAGTGAGGGTCGGGCTGGATCCTCCGAGAAGTCTTCTCCGTGCAGCATCCCCGCGGCATCTTCCGGTTCTTAATTCACTCTACCAGGCATCAGGCCTGGGCAGAGCCGACTGCGCATGTCCGCACTACAAGCGGGCATGCGCAGTCGGCTCTGCCCAGGCCCGATGCCTGGCAGAGTGAATGAAGAGCCGGAAGACGCCGCGGGGAAGCTGCACGGAGAAGACTTCTAAAGGTAGGAGAAGAACCAGCATTGATTGGCCAACTGTATAGCATTCGGCCAATCAATGCTGGTTCTGCATCGAACTTTTACATTCGAACAGCGAGTGGTACTCGATCGAGTACGAGTATTTCGAATACCGTAGTATTCGATCGAATACCTACTCGATCGAATACTACTCGCTCATCTCTAGTTATCAATATCTAAATTCTGATAAAATATAGGTTATAGCAGAAGTGGCCGGCTAAGTGATCCGACTTCTTGTACTATTTTTCATCTTTGATATGTAAACTTGATTCGGAACTGTTAAAATCGGCAAATTGATTTTTTTATTCTACCTTTAATGTACATTCTTCTCTTGCGAGACACAACCGTACGCTATATCACGTGAAGTTGCTGTTTCTTGTGCTATAAAATGACTTTAACTTAATAGTGATACATCATTCACTCGTAAGTCTTCATTCTCATTTAATGATTTAATAAAAATGTAAATTATAGATGTTTTTTATTATTATTATTTATAACTAAAATAAGATGTAGCGCTGAGATCTTTCAGTCAATTTAGCCTTAATGGAAAGCGATCTTGAAGTGTCTGTTCCTAAGCCTTACGCTATCCTAGGAATACACATAGACTGTTGGCTTATAAGAAAGGAGACTGTGCTTTTAAATTGCAAGAGCCTGTCAAACACTAAACCCATGAATGTTCCCTTTTCTTTTATACATAATGCATTCACCTTTATTTTTCCCTATTCAGAAAATAATGAAATAATGTGTATGACAGGGTGGTCTCTAATTCAGTGCAAATCAATACATTCTAGGCATTGAAGTGTTTAATCTGACAAGTGACTCCAACATAATCATCCCCTTTCGTACACACAATGAACCGGCATCAATCACTTCAGAAAATGCGGAACCTTTAATGATGAGTGCGCCATCAGCCAGTCTTTTACATTAATGAGGAATCACAATGTACCCCGGCTATTGGGATACATGTGTAGCAGGCTAGTGGCAATGTCTTAAAGCTTAATAAAATTACTTACTACTGAGCGCTAGATAACTTCTTCTGGAAACTTAGGCAACACTTTTCAGACGCCTTTAAGATGTACGACACAGAATGCTAACATATTTATATGCAAAAATTGCATCAAGACTAGGACATATAGAAATAGAAATCCAAAAGGCATCATTGGTTTTGTTAAAGGGATCCAATCATTTGAATCCCATTTTTTTCCCTAAGGGCTTGTTCACACGGGGCAAGAGGGGGCGGATTCTGACGCCGAATCCACCTCAGAATCTGCCCCCTCACAATAGAGGTCTATGTAGACCGCTAGATTCCTTTTTTTCCGTGAGTGGTCTGTTCCGGTTCACGGAAAAAAGAAACGAGCTGTTCTTTCTTCAGGTGGATTATGTAGCTGAGTCTGCCCCGGCGTCCGCCTTACGACAGCACCCTTCAGACTAGGCCCAGTCATTTGAGCCTACTCTGGAGGGGGAAGCTGTGACTGTCGGAAGTCGTGACAGTCGCGGCAGGCGCATTTTGATCCAATTCTGACATCAGAATCAGGACCAAAATACGCCATTCCGTGACCCATATGAACTAGCCCTAACACATGGGAATAGCCTTAAGAAAGGCCATTCTTCTCCTACCTTTAGGAGTCTTCTCTGTGCTGCGGTTCTGTAGATATCCCGATCTTCTTTGGTATGTAAATGAGTTTTCTTGCAGCACTGGGGGTGTCTTCATTGCCACGAGAAAACTCTCCAGCACTCGCCTCTGTCTTCTTCTGTACGCCTCCCTGCGATGTTTTCTTCCATTGGCTTCTTCTGGATTTAAAATTCACGCACGTGCAGTTGGCTCTGCCATCTGCCGGCTCTGTGGCCAAGTGTACTGTGTAAGTGGGAGTGAAGACTGTATATACTCTATTACAATTAGGTAAACCTGTGCAATTGAAAGGAAGTACTAGTCCAGCTATGGAGGAAACTATATACACTGCTCAAAAAATAAAGGGAACACTCCAATAACACATCCTAGATCTGTATGAATGAAATATTCTCATTGAATACTTTGTTCTGTACAAAGTTGAATGTGACAACAAAATCACACAGAAATCATCAATGGGAATCAAATTTATTAGCTAATGGAGGCCTGGATTTGGAGTCACCCCCAAAATTAAAGTGGAAAAACAGACTACAGGCTGATCCAACTTTGATGTAATGTCCTTAAAACATGTCACAATGAGGCTCAGTAGTGTGTGTGGCCTCCACGTGTCTGTATGACCTCCCTACAAGGCCTGGGCATGCTCCTGATGAGGTTGCAGATGGTCTCCTGAGGGATCTCCTCCCAGCCCTGGACTAAAGTATCTGCCAACTCCTGGACAGTCTGTGGTACCATGGTGCATGTACAAGTGCTGCAGACTCTACAATGTTTACATTGCAGCAGTGCAAGGTTTTGCAGTATTATCCCATTCATGCAGAGCTGCTACAAAATGCATGGTGTGCTCAGTATGTACCAGCCAGAAACCCAACCTTTAGGCTGCATGCACACGGAGTTACGCCGAGCTTGTAAAAATACTCATTTACAGCCGTACACGCGAGCGCTGCGGACGGCTCCCGAACACTTCCCATTCACTTCAATGGGAGTGCTCGTAACGCCGGCGTTAGTGTTTGAGATGCTGTAGGATGCAGGTCTAAACAGCAGGTAAAATTCCTGTTAGGCTGAGGCCCCACATTGCGGAAACACAGCTTTTTTTTTTTTTTTTATTGCTGCAGATTTTGCTGCATTATTTTGAGCCAAAGCCAAGAGTGGATTGGGCAGAAGATAGAAATAGAAGAACTTCTTCTATAATTCCCATCCCTTTTAGTAGCCACTATTGGTTTGGGCTTAAAGAAACTGCATCAAAATCTGCAACCAAAAAGCTGCGTTTCAGCAATGCAGGGCCTCAGCTTTACAGAGATATAGCTAGAGCAGGAGCCGAACAATCATTGCACTGAACAAGTATATGGTTGCAGTTGACCACTAGAGATGAGCGAACAGTAAAATGTTCAATATTCGTTTCGAGTAGCCCCTCAATATTCGACTACTCGAATCGAATATCGAATACTATTATAATCTATGGGGGGAAAATGCTCGATTCAGGGGTAGGCAAGATTCGATCAAATTACACTTACCAAGTCCACGAGTGAGGGTCAGGCTGGATCCTCAGAGAAGTCTTCTCCGTGCAGCGTCCCCGCGGCGTCTTCCGGCTCTGAATTCACTCTGCCAGGCATCGGGCTTGGGCAGAGCCGACTGCGCATGCCCACACTACAAGAAAATGGCCGCTTACAGTCAAAGCGGCAATTTTCTTGTAGCGCGGGCATGCGCAGTCGGCTCTGCCCAGGCCCGATGCCTGGCAGAGTGAATTCAGAGCCAGAAGACGCCGCGGGGAAGCTGCACGGAGAAGACTTCTAAAGGTAGGAGAAGAACCAGCGTTGATTGGCCAACTGTATAGCATTCAGCCAATCAATGCTGGTTCTGCATCAAACTTTTCCATTCGAATAGCGAGTGGTACTCGATCGAGTACGAGTATTTCGAATACTGTAGTATTCAATCAAATACCTAATCGATTGAATACTACTTGCTCATCTCTAGTGGCCACTCATTTACATTGCATTGGAGCAAATACACATTCATTTGGAGCACGGAGTGTTTGTTTGGCACTTGCTACATATTGCTTAGGTGTGCTATTGCTATTATAGCGGTATTGCTTTATTTGAGCCAGTGTCGCTCTTTAAAAAAGTCCCAATGTTTCAGATATACCATTTCTGTTCACAATGCACATAAGCCATACCAGATCTCAAATTGCTAAAAAAACCCGGAAAATACCAGATGGAGTTATTGGCAGTGGCTTGTGTTGTGCCTGTAAGACAAGAGCTTCTCAGAAAGCAGAGAACAGCCATTTTGCTGTATAAACAATGGCTAGACAACCTCCCATCTGATTATTATTTATGCTCCTCTCTCATTGCAGAAACATATGTTGTACTTTGTAATTTTAACTGGCCAGACAATGTAATTTCCATGGATTCCAAGGATGAGGAAGAAATTATAGCATATCTAATAAGAGTTATCGAATGCGGCCAACGTGCTGGAAAATTATAATGTAATGGTTGCACAATCAACCAGTGGCCGAAATCTACACAGAGATTTTATTACAACTACATTACAGAACTCATTACTACAAATGTCAGTTGTTAACATGTGGTCCAGCCTGAAGAGAATCAGAGATATGGAAATATTTAAAGCATTGCTTTGGTAGGCTCCATATTAAAAATCGTTGCAAAATCTATCCTTCAGTTACAGCCGTAGTGACATAATACAACTTGAGACTCATACTTGGTCTTCACAAGCATAAGTAACTTATAGCAATCTTTTATTTTTGTTTGGCTTAGTACATGAGTTTTCTGTAGGAACATTTGATGCTATAGTGTAAACCAATAGTGATTTTTTTTATTTTTAGTAGTGGAGTACTGTATATGTGCTATATGCCCTTCAGGGGTTAAACTATTGAACAAGTCCTCACAACTTAGTTGGAGAGATGGTTATATAGATTAGATGGATGATGGCCGGACTGAAGGATTTTGCAAAGACTGTTTGACTATCTAATGTTTATAGTGGTCTCTCAACTGTTCTCATGTGGCAGATGTCGACAGATAGTAAGATTGGATGTGTTGAAGTTCGACATACCTATGGCTGGGTTCACACCTACCCCTGGTCTCCATTGGGGGATTCCATTCCGCTTTAAAAATGCAGAGAGAAAATTCCTACAAGCAGGAAATCCGGTGGACCTCATTATAGTCTAAGGCGGTGGTTCTAAACTTTACTAATGCCGTGATCCATTAAAGGGATCCTATCTTTCAAACCCTTTTTTTTCTGAGTAACACGTAGGAATAGCCTTAAGAGAGGCTATTCTTCTCCTACCTTTCGTTGTCTTCTCCGTGCCACCGTTCCGTAGGAATCACGTTTTTTTGTTGGTATGCAAATGAGTTATCTCACAGCACTGGAGGCGGGCCCCAGCACTCAAACATCACTGGGAGCATCCCCAATGCTTCGAGAGAACTCTCTAGCGTCACCTCCATCATCTTCAGCAACGTACTCTTCACCCGTCTTCTTCCGGTATAGGTTTCAGACTTCTAGGCCTCGGGCGGAGGAGACTGCGCATGCCCACAGGCCACAAGAAAATGGCCGTTTACACAGTATTGTAAGCGCCATTTTCTCGTGGCCTGTGGGCATGTGCAGTCTGCTCTGCCCGAGGCCTAGAAGTCTGAATCTTGCACCAAAAGAAGACACAGGAAGATGACGTTCCTAACAAAGATGGAGGCGGCGCTGGAGAGTTATCTCACAGCATTGGGGACGCCCCCAGTGCTGTTTGATCGCTGGGGCCAGCTCCCAGTGCTGTGAGAGAAAATTTGCATATCAAAGAAAACCCAGACTCCCACAGAACGGCGGCGCAGAAAAGACAACGAAACGTAGGAGAAGAATAGCCTTTCTTAAGGCTATTCCAATGTGTTACTCAGAAAAAAAAAGGGCTTGAAAGATAGGATCCCTTTAATACAGTTCCTCATGTTATGGTGACCCCGACCATAAAATTATTTTCGTTGCTACTTCGTAACTGTAATTTTGCTATTGTTATGAATCGTAACATAAATATCTGATATGCAGAATTCTATATTATATCCTATAGTAAAACCAAAAAAACAAAAATTGCCCCACTGCTCAAACATTGACCATAAACATGAATCTATGCATGCACGGAAAAAAACTCCTCGGCTAGGAGCGAACCAAATGGAAAAAACAAAAAAATCTTTCCAGCAACACAAAAGAAACCAAAAAACGTATAAAACTTAACTTTTAATGCTCCATAGCACAATAATTAAAAATAACACATCTACTGAATGACAAATTCACATAGATAAAATGCACACAAAATCACAAAAACATAAAAGTGAAGACAAAAAAAAGCCACATGTTGGGCTGCTTACACATTTCAGGGCTTGTTGCCCCTTACGCATAGCCATATTTAATGGCCCCCTCTTATACATAATTTCTCTCCTATAATAGTACCCCTTATGTATAATAGTTCCTTCATTATTAATACTAGCCCCCTTATATTTAATAGTTCCCCCACTATTAATATTAGCTCCCCTGTAAATAATAGTTTGCCCCGTTAATAGGTAATTCCTTTCCCTTACCAGAAAATGATAAATCTTCTACTCACCTTACCGCACTACCACGATGGGTGGAGCACACCGAGATTCTCCCTGTAGTAGTGGCACAGGTGCAGTCATGTCATCTTACCACCATGTGTGCTACCAATGATCTTCTATGGTAGAGCAGGGACCTTTCAGCTTCCTGCTCTATCATAGGATTAAACACACAGGTGGCCCTCAAAGTCCAAGACCAATCAGGTAGCAGAGGAGTGGGGTAAGGTGTGCATAATCCAGCTGGACATAAATTCTTCCAGAATCATTATTGACAAGGCACTACGCGTTTCGGACACTAGCCCTTTCTCAAGTGCATATAGGACTGTTTAATTCGTCTGCAGCGTCTGATAGGATTAAACACGTTGATACAGCTGTGGAGCTCCTGGAATCCGGAGAATCAGGCTTAAAGCCTGATGCTCTAGATCCTGGGGGCCCTTTGGAGCGGTGTCTTAATTCCTAAGACCATCGGAAATATGTGTATTCTGATGGAGAGAGCCACTGGTCTAAGGGGTTTCCCTGAGGAACCACTTTTTTAAGTGGATTAGGTTTCTGATAGTGGGGTCCCCAAGTGGATCCCACAAACAGAAACCTGAATACGGGTGTGAACCCAGCGTCTTCCTTTTATTTTTAATTGACCCCAATGTTTCTAAAATGCTGTAGAGTATCTTTCAGGCAGACTTGTTGGGGTGGCGGACAGGTCCTCTTTAAAGGTTTATAGGGATTCTACCATTAAAGCAACTTTCTTTCTAATTACCACGACGGAATAGCCTTAAGAAAGGCTATTCGTCTCCTACCTTTAGATGTGGCCTCCGTCGCGCCGTTCCTTAGAAATACCGGTACTTATCGGTATGCTAATGAGGTCTCGGCAGCAATGGGGGCGTCCTTCTTCTTCATCTGCCTCCTCCCCTTGTCTGTCGTCTTCTTTCTTCGTCATGTCTGACGCCTGCGCATTTGGCTCTGAGACCCTGTTAGAGCCGACTGCGCATGCTCAGTAAGGTCCGTACAGCCTCCGACGCCTGGATGAGTTCACTCGCGCTTCGGAGGGCTGTACGGATCTTACTGAGCATGCACAGTCGTCTCTAACAGGGTCTCGCTGTCAGAGCCGACTTGCGCAAGCGTTAGACATGACGAAGAAAGAAGACGACAGACAAGGGGAGGAGGCAGATGAAGAAGAAAGATGCCCCCATTGCTGCCGAGACCTCATTAGCATACCACTAAGTACTGGTATTTCTAAGGAACGGCGCAACGGAGACCACATCTAAAGGTAGGAGTCGAATAGCCTTTCTTAAGGCTATTCCGACATGGTAATTAGAAAAAAAGTTGCTTTATTAATAGAATCCCTTTAAGCATTTGACTAATTCTTACATCCCCTTCGGCTACTAAGACACTGGCTTCTAGCACAACCCATTGAAGTTCTTGAACTTTTAGTAAATCTGTTGATGCTAAAAATGGAGCTTCTTTTAATGTCATGGAGCGTAGCAAAAAAAATAAAACTTTTTCAAAGAATTGCTTTTCTAAAGGCTATTTTCCCAAATTTTCTGCTGGCAAGCATTTCTCAAAAGCCTTCCTCGCTACACATGTGATAGGTGAAGCCACTCCACTCCCGTTTGTTAGATATTTGATGTCTCTGCTTGCTCGTAAGAAAAAAAAAAAGTCATATCCTCAGTTCACCTTTGAGGGAAGTGCAATTTCTTAAGAACGCATGAAAATTCTGATACAGAAGCTGGTTTAGTACTTACTGTCAAGCTACCATTAAACACGGACTGTTCATTCACGGGCTTTCTTTCTATTAGCTGCTCCGGCAGTTTGTATAAATCTGTCTTTATGGCCCATAATTATCTTTCATCTGCCCTTTCATTATCTGCTCTGCAAGCAGCAAAGACAATCAAGCTGCCCATCATATGGCTATGATCTGAACATCAGGCCAGATGACTTGTGATCAGATTCATCAGATTACGAGTGGGGGGCCATTTCACCTTGGGCTAAAAATATTTGACATTCTATAAAATTACTAAACCATTGAATTCTTATGACTTATTTTCCATCAACATGACCATTACATGGTACGAGAATGTAAAAATTTTCCCCCGAATATAATTTACCTTTAAATCGATGTTGTCTATGATAAAATAGCCCAACTTATTGAACATACTTTTTCCGAGGATTGCGAGAAGTCGCCACATTTGAAGTCATTTTAAACTTTAGATGCATCTCAAATGTTGGAAACGTAAATGCTATCAGTCTACAAGATATCTACAAAATCGCTTCCAGAAAGGGAACGAGAAAGCCGAAGATGGATGTGATCCTGCTGCAAAGAATAGGTTAATGGTGTGATAAATTGTGCGCTAAGGAAAATGCAAAGGGAAAGTAATTTGGCAATGGGGCAGTCATTTTTTTGCACCCCTTACCTCCTACTAATGGATCCCTAATGACTGTAATGACATAATGCGTGTTAGTAAATAGACTGCTTGATATCCTATTCAGGAGAGAGATGAACGGAACAGCATTAAGGGGAAAAAAAAAATCTTTACAAACCTTCAGGGTCCACAATACAAGCAATTTACACTAAAACTACTGGACTAATTTGAGATGGAATTTTATATTCTGTTCTTCACAATGAGGCTGTTTCTAAGGTAACACGTCTGGCTAGGTGACATAATCACATAATGAGATTCATTACCCCTTCTTCCTATGAAGCAGGTAACAGTCTTCATGTGACTCCCTCGATTGGTATCACTAGCATTACATGGCCGCCATCTTACTGTAGATAACGCAGGATGAAGATTATCCCCCGTAGTAAGTAAATCCCTTCCTGTACTATCATCTCAGCCATGTATCAAAGAAGCCGAATACTGATGTGAATATCACATAGGCCTTTAGATTCGTGATATCATGGACGTACGAATTTATAGACCCTCCCGGCTAACTCATAAAGCTATACGCATGGAGGCTACATCTATTTTCCTGGTCAAAAATAGTTTAACACCACCATTATAAATAGAGTAAAAAAAAATGAACCCAAATGCATTTTTTTTTAACCCAATAAGGTTGCAATCAGTTGGGGTCCAACACCCAGCCCCCCTGCTGATCAGCTGTTTCAAGAGACCACAGCATTCAAAAGACTTCTGTATCAGAAACCCTGAACATCGGATTTTACAGTGCATGGTATAGCAGCTCAACCTCATTCCCTTAAACGGGACCAAGCTGTGAACAGGTCATGTGACCAATCAATGTGACTGATGGACTGAAGATAGGTCATCAAATCATAAGCCCTGTAAACCACTTTAAAACTTGAATTTTTAAAATTTTTATCTTGGCAGAATTTTAGAAAGCCATAACAGTTATATTTCTAGTTATCGTAGATCTTTGAGGTCTTGTATTTTACAGGATAAGTTATATTTTTCAATGGCTCCTTTTTTGGGATGGGTATAACTTATTACATTTTATTAACCCTTTCAGAGGGGATGGGAAAAAAACATCAAATAACAACTTTAACAAGTAGATAACATATCTTTCTTGTTCTTGGCTTTATTCCCTTGAATGGAACCAAGCTGTGAACAGATCCTGTGACCGATAAACATGGCCAATGACCTAAAGATCAGGTTGACCCGTAAACCACTTTAAAGAGGACCTTTCACCATATCCGGGCACAGGCAGTTCTATATACTGCCGGAAAGCTGAATTCAGCGCACTGTCGGCTTTCCCGATCTGTGCCCGGTGTGAAGAGCTTACGGTCCGGTACCGTAGCTCTTCTGTGGTCAGAAGGGTGTTTCTGACAGTCAGTCAGAGACGTCCTTCTTCACAGCACAGCCAATCGCCCTGTGCTGTGAGAGCCGGGAGGAACTCCCCCCTCCATCCCTGATAATACTCGTCTATGGACGAGTACTGCGAGCAGAGGGAGGGGGCGTTCCTCCCCGCTCACACAGCACAGCGCGATTGGCTGTGCTGTGAAGAAGGACGTTCCTGGCTAACTGTCAGAAACGCCCTTCTGACCATAGAAGAGCTACGGTACCGAACCGTAAGCTCTTCACACCGGGCACAGATCGGGAAAGCCGACAGTGCGCTGAATTCAGCGCACTGTCAGCTTTCCGGCAGTATATAGAACTGCATGTGCCCGGATATGGTGAAAGGTCCTCTTTAAGACTTGCAATTTTTTCAATTGTTTCTAGGCAGAATTTTAGAAAACCATAACTGTTTCATTTTTAGTTATTGTAGATCTTTGAGGTCTTGTATTTTATAAGATAAGTTATGTTTTTCAATGGCTCCTTTTTGGGATGGGTATAACTTATTGATGAAGTTTTGTTTAACCCTTTCGGAGGGGATGGGAAAAAACCACTGTTTTCGACAAAAAATAACTTTAACAATTAGTAAGCATATATTTATTATTCTTTAGGTCAGTATGATTACAGAAATGCCAAGCTTGTATAGTATTTTGTTTTGCTCGATTTGCACTATATGAATGCATTTTTTTTTTTTTTAATCATTTGCTTTGTGTCACCAAGTTCTGAGAGCAATAACCTTTTTTATTTTTCTATCATGAAGTTGGTTGAAGGCTTGTTTTTTGCAATTTGAGCTGTACTTTTTATTGTTACCACTCAGGGGTATATGCAGTAACTGTTTGATCAATTTTTTATTGAATTTTTGTGTAGTGAAATGACCAAAAAATTGTCGTAATAAGTAAATATTGTATTATTTTATAATGCAGCATATTACAAATGCAAAGATATTTAATATTTATTGTTTTAGTGTTTGTTTTAACTATATTTTGTAATATTTTACATTTTTTAGCATTTTTTCCACATTTTTTAATCCTAGTAGGGGATTACATTTAAGCATCATTTGATCCCTAATAGAATACACTGTAATACTCGATCAGATTCTGCATCAGTCAAGCTAGACAAAAAGATGGCTGACCGGGGAGTCTTGACCAGGCCTCATGTTGCCACAGCAGCTCCGATTGCAATGCAGGGGCACGTGGGGGGTGACACAACAGTACAACAGACCCTGATTCTGTGTCAACACACAAGAAATGCTGGAAATTCCTTCACGGACAATTACTAGTTACAATAAAGGGTTAAGGGGATATCGTCACTCCATAGGGAGATACCACCATATAGGTGTGTGGAGTCTTATAAAGCCATGAGCGCTCCATTGCAAAGGAACATGGGAAGAATATGCAAATCTGACTTCCATGATGTAATTAGGATTAGAGATGAGCGAACACTAAAATGTTCGAGGTTCGAAATTCGATTCGAACAGCCGCTCACTGTTCGAGTGTTCGAATGGGTTTCGAACCCCATTATAGTCTATGGGGAACATAAACTCGTTAAGGGGGAAACCCAAATTCGTGTCTGGAGGGTCACCAAGTCCACTATGACACCCCAGGAAATGATACCAACACCCTGGAATGACACTGGGACAGCAGGGGAAGCATGTCTGGGGGCATAAAAGTCACTTTATTTCATGGAAATCCCTGTCAGTTTGCGATTTTCGCAAGCTAACTTTTCCCCATAGAAATGCATTGGCCAGTGCTGATTGGCCAGAGTACGGAACTCGACCAATCAGCGCTGGCTCTGCTGGAGGAGGCGGAGTCTAAGATAGCTCCACACCAGTCTCCATTCAGGTCCGACCTTAGACTCCGCCTCCTCCGGCAGAGCCAGCGCTGATTGGCCGAAGGCTGGCCAATGCATTCCTATGCGAATGCAGACTTAGCAGTGCTGAGTCAGTTTTGCTCAACTACACATCTGATGCACACTCGGCACTGCTACATCAGATGTAGCAATCTGATGTAGCAGAGCCGAGGGTGCACTAGAACCCCTGTGCAAACTCAGTTCACGCTAATAGAATGCATTGGCCAGCGCTGATTGGCCAATGCATTCTATTAGCCCGATGAAGTAGAGCTGAATGTGTGTGCTAAGCACACACATTCAGCACTGCTTCATCAAGCCAATACAATGCATTAGCCAGTGCTGATTGGCCAGAGTACGGAATTCGGCCAATCAGCGCTGGCTCTGCTGGAGGAGGCGGAGTCTAAGGTCGGACCTGAATGGAGACTGGTGTGGAGCGATCTTAGACTCCGCCTCCTCCAGCAGAGCCAGCGCTGATTGGCCGAATTCCGTACTCTGGCCAATCAGCACTGGCTAATGCATTGTATTGGCGTGATGAAGCAGTGCTGAATGTGTGTGCTTAGCACACACATTCAGCTCTACTTCATCGGGCTAATAGAATGCATTGGCCAATCAGCGCTGGCCAATGCATTCTATTAGCGTGAACTGAGTTTGCACAGGGGTTCTAGTGCACCCTCGGCTCTGCTACATCAGATTGCTACATCTGATGTAGCAGTGCCGAGTGTGCATCAGATGTGTAGTTGAGCAAAACTGACTCAGCACTGCTAAGTCTCTGCATTCGCATAGGAATGCATTGGCCAGCCTTCGGCCAATCAGCGCTGGCTCTGCCGGAGGAGGCGGAGTCTAAGGTCGGACCTGAATGGAGACTGGTGTGGAGCGATCTTAGACTCCGCCTCCTCCAGCAGAGCCAGCGCTGATTGGTCGAGTTCCGTACTCTGGCCAATCAGCGCTGGCCAATGCATTCTATTAGCCCGATGAAGTAGAGCTGAATGTGTGTGCTTAGCACACACATTCAGCTCTACTTCATCAGGCTAATAGAATACATTGGCCAATCAGCGCTGGCCAATGCATTTTATTAGCTTGATGAAGCAGAGTGTGCACAAGGGTTCAAGCGCACCCTCGGCTCTGATGTAGCAGAGCTGAGGGTGCACAAGGGTTCAAGTGCACCCTCGGCTCTCCTACATCAGAGCCGAGGGTGCGCTTGAACCCTTGTGCAGCCTCGGCTCTGCTACATCAGAGCCGAGGGTGCGCTTGAACCCTTGTGCACACTCTGCTTCATCAAGCTAATAGAATGCATTGGCCAGCACTGATTGGCCAGAGTACGGAATTCGGCCAATCAGCGCTGGCCAATGCATCCCTATGGGAAAAAGTTTATCTCACAAAAATCACAATTACACACCCGATAGAGCCCCAAAAAGTTATTTTTAATAACATTCCCCCCTAAATAAAGGTTATCCCTAGCTATCCCTGCCTGTACAGCTATCCCTGTCTCATAGTCACAAAGTTCACATTCTCATATGACCCGGATTTGAAATCCACTATTCGTCTAAAATGGAGGTCACCTGATTTCGGCAGCCAATGACTTTTTTTCCAATTTTTTTCAATGCCCCCAGTGTCGTAGTTCCTGTCCCACCTCCCCTGCGCTGTTATTGGTGCAAAAAAGGCGCCAGGGAAGGTGGGAGGGGAATCGAATTTTGGCGCACTTTACCACGTGGTGTTCGATTCGATTCGAACATGGCGAACACCCTGATATCCGATCGAACATGTGTTCGATAGAACACTGTTCGCTCATCTCTAATTAGGATGTCAGTGCCTCAAGTGTGCACACCAATAGAGGGCGCTGACTGAGAATGTGCAAGTCTAACTTCCATGATGTTGCATAGTTACAATAATTCAGTAATCTCCCACATGTATTAAGGTAGGACCAGACAGTACGGTCCAAAAACACCCAGGTAAGCATCAACAGGAAGCAGAGAGGGGTTTATGAGTACTGAGCCTCAGTTTTCTTAACCCATTCTGAACCTGTCCGAAAACTACTGTTAATATATATATTTTTTTTGTTTTTTGGTACCAAAAGAGAAGCTAGAGAATGATTGCCATCTTTTACCTCTATATTTCTTGCCTTCATTTTAAATTGTCTTGTTCATTGTCATTTACTCTGCTAGAACCTCTAATACAATATAATACAGTAAGAATTGACAGCAATGCAAGGTTTTCCTTTTAAAATAGATATATTTTTTTATTTCTGATCCTGGTATGAAAGCAAAAAAAAGCCACATTTCAGCCTAATAAATCCTGATTTAGTTGGAAAATTCTCCAAAGTCAAACAAAAATATTTTTTTGCATTCATACCATGTTATGAAATAGAAATTAATAGAGATGAGCGAGTAGTACTCGATCGAGTAGGTATTTGATTGAATACTACGGTATTCAAAATACTCGTACTCAATCGAGTACCACTCGCTGTTCGAATGTAAAAGTTCGATGCAGAACCAGCATTGATTGGCCAAATGCTATACAGTCGGCCAATCAATTCTGGTTCTTCTCTTACCTTTAGAAGTCTTCTCCGTGCAGCTTCCCCGCGGCGTCTTCCAGCTCTTCCGGCTCTTCATTCACTCTGCCAGGCATCGGGCCTGGGCAGAGCCAACTGCGCATGTCCGCTTGTAGTGCGGGTATGCACAGTCGGCTCTGCCCAGGCCCGATGCCTGGCAGAGTGAATGAAGAGCCGGAAGAGCCAGAAGACGCTGTGGGGATGCTGCAAGGAGAAGACTGCACGGATGATCCAGCCCGACCTTCACTCATGGACTTGGTAAATATAATTTGATCGAATGTTGCCTACCCCTGAAACGAGCATTTTCCCCCCATAGACTATAATAGGGTTCGATATTCGATTCGAGTAGTCGAATATTGAGGGGGTACTCGAAACGAATATTGAACCTCGGACATTTTACTGTTTGCTCATCTCTAGAAATTAAGTCTTATCTATAAGACCTAGTGTCTTGGGTTGTTTGACACACCTGAGCAGTCAGCAGTGATGAACCTTTTTCTGGCTCCATGTTTTAATGTAGGAATGATTCTTGCCAACATGTCTAACGTTCTCTTGACTCCAATGAACACTCATTTTTGGAACCTGTTTTGTACATTTTCCACAGTTGATCGTCCATGTTTTCTATCCTCTTGGCTCTTGTGTCTTTATATGTAGAGCCTTGTTTATCTACTGTATCTCTGTAATATCCAGACATTCCTCTTGAAGATGAGATCGCTGTTGCCCATTTCTATTTACATTTTTTACATCCCATCCTCACCTTAGAGATACCCAATAGCACATCTTCCTTTTCTCTCGCGTCACTTGAAAACTGTCAATACTGTAGCTTTCAGCTCTCAACCCTTTAACTTTCTTTATCATAGAAATGTTCAACAAAATATTGATATCTGGTATTATTATATCTTACCTGGTCCTTTAAGGTCTTTTTGGTCTTCACGTCCTCCCATTCTCCTCTCCTTTTTCCTTTCCCCCTCCCCTCTCTTTTCCCTTAAAGTATAATATAAAGTCTTCACTATCATACTTAAGATTTTCCACAATTTCAAGTATTCCATATCCACGGTCTCCACTACCATCATCTCCATTATATTTAGAATGTGTTTTATAAACCACCGAACTACTAATGGTCTACAATGTAATGTTTTGTAACATATTCTTCATGTTTGTTTTTTAGGAATACCATAAGCATTAGGCTACTAGTACACACAAAAAGTGAAGTGGTAAATCAATGGAAAAAAGTAGAACAAGTTCCCAGAGAAATAACAAGTATACAGTAACATTTTGTAGCCATTATTCATTAATAAAACAGTATCCATCCTGCATTAAGGCTTGTTGAAAAACATTTTATCTTCACCGTTCTGTGCACCCCTATATAAGCGCTAAAAGTATAACAAGGGGGATGTAGGAGGGGTAAAGGGGAATTGGAGAAGGGAAAATAGGATTTTTGGTTGGAAGTAGGGTTGAGCGATTGTGTGGATCGAGAAAATTTCACGATCGCAATCGGAATTCCGAACACGATTTTTTTAGGTGGGATCGAGATCGGTAGTATTTCCCACAATGCTTTGCTTAGCCTTCACACTGAGTATATAGTGTATACTCAGTGTGAAGGCTCCGCTGCGGTTCCATAGGAATGAATGGAAGCAGCCGGCAGACAGCCTTAACCCTCTGCACGCCAGCTGCCTCCATTCATTCTAATGGGAGACTAAAGTAACATCTCTAGTAGCTACTTACCTCCAGAGATGGCTGCTCCAGTCCCGATGTTCTTCTTCGCATCATTGCCGCTCCAAGCTGTTTTTTTTCGCCTCGCCTCCCAGGTTAGTGTTTAAAGCGCTAGGAAAGCGGGGCTTGTGGCTTAGGAGAGTGTGGGCGGGTACATGTCACGTCTCCCCTCCCAGTATCCGCCCACACTCTCCTAACCCGCCCACACTCTCCTAACCTGGGATTCAGGAGGCAGCGAGGCGAAGAAGAACACCGGAGCAGCCATCTCTGCAGGTAAGTGGACACCAAGGGGGACTAAGTAGCCAGAGGATTAAAAAAAAATCCTCTGGCTACTTAGTGATTCTCTACACAGTGTGGATTCTAACAATTAAAGCATTCAATAGTTAGATTCCATGCTGTATAGTGAATAGGATTGCTTTTAAAATCTCATCTCCGATTAATAAAAAAAATCCCATTGACTTGCATTGGGATCGAGATTGGGTTCGAATGAAAAATTATTGGAAATCGGATTTTAAAATCGATCCTGAAAAGTCAAGATTGGGTCAACCCTAGTTGGAAGGGAATAAGGAAAAAAAGTAGTAAACAACATTAAATGCTAGAAAGGAAAGTAAACACCAAATTAGGATCCAATACAGGTTCACACTACCATTGGACTCCATTATGAAGGTGTCCGTTAAAGGGTTGTTCACACTACCACCGCTTTCCGCCCAGGGTTTCCTGTCCTAAAACCCGGGAAAACTGGACAGGGGACAGCTGGCTAGTGGTCAGCTTTAAAATCCATTAATTTGAATGAGTTTTTAAAGGTAACCACCAATGTCTGTATGCAGCCTCTCCGCCTGGAAACCATTATTTTTGCACGGAGACAAAGTCGGACATTCAGGACTTTGTGTCCGTGCAATAAAAATACTAGCAACTTGCAAGCCCAGTCACTTTGTCAGTGATCTATTTGGAACATATGAACCATGCACAATCCCTATAGACCTGTGCAGTGATTTACTATATCAGGATCAGAACATCTCAACTTCAGTCTACGACTATGCAGATGCTTGGAGCACCAGAGATGGGTCAATAGCACTATCCAACCCAATGTTGGTGTTAGGATAAAGCTATTTGGGATACTAAACTATTAGTCTATAAGGACCTTTGGTGGTTTTGCGTCCCAAATAGAAAATTCAGATTATCTAGATTATTATCTAGAACCCCTTTAGTGACCCTAAAGGGGTTCACTAGTGAGTCTGTGAATACACACTAGGTAGGCATTGTAACCAGGACTACTAGATTGGCCAAGTAGCCCCCAACCCTCAAATAGCACCACTACCATCCACCTCTCCATTTTATAGGGGTTGGGTTCAGTATTATAATGTTGTGGTAACTAGCAGTGAACATGAAAGAAAAGGAAGGAGGCAGAGCAACGCGGGGGTGGTGCTACCTATGATCACGTGACCTGGGGTGGGACCTTGCGCTTAACGGCCCCAGAGGATCTAAGTATTTGCAGAAACACTGGAGACCCCCCTTTTTTTTTTCTTACAAATAAACGAGTACAAGGAAGGAATAGATTTTCATACATAAAGCAAGAATAAAACATTACCATACTTTCATAAGCTATAATATACAAGTGAGTTGGCATTAGATATCATAAATGCTAAGGGACAGTGTTATTAGCTATTTCTGGAAAGCACAAATGGCTTTCATAGACAATTATGTTCAATAAATAGGAGATGATAAGTATTTGGCTAATGAAGTGATCTTAACAATTTTCACTGCCATTCTCTGTACGCTGTACCCAGCCCACACACATTGTACGAGAGGTAAGAGGTCACTGTACATAATAAATATCTTACTTCTTAAGTGTGTTTTGCCATTGGTTTATCTTTCCTCTGTGATTAATACTCTACTTTATGTGACCTTTTTAATCCCGTTCCATTAGACATGGAGAAATAATTATAGACTACGAGTGAAAAGCTTCCATAGCCTGGTTACCCCATGCCCCTCTGCTCCTTGCCATGTTGCCTTCCTGACTCTTGTAAGACTGGCCTGTAGGTAGCTAATATGGGACGCAGAACTGTTAAATTCTGTTAGATATGACTTTTTTTTTTTTCCTGTTCGGTATAAACTAATGGTAGTTTGACATATAAAGAAAATACTTGAAATGTCTTTTTTTTTAATCACTTTTATAATTAAAATCTAAGACTTAGTGTTGTGCTTTACAAGTCACAGGCATATGATGTTCTTTTTCACGGAGAGGCCCAGTACGGGGATTAAGAGGCCGTCATGTGGATTTTGATTACATCTCGAAAAGTATTTGGAAAGCTAGAGATATTGCAAGTAATATATCACTGTCTTAAAGGGTTATTCCCATCTCCTTTCCAAAGAATACGACTTAAGGGTCTGAGAAGTGCAGGTTCCACTTTTGACATCTGCAGCTGTCACCAGATTGGGGGCTCTCAAGAACTGTGTCCTGTTTGGTGAGGCTGCCAAAAACAGCAACACTATGACATCCATAAAAGTGAATGGAGACTAGCCCACCTCTCCACTGACTCTCAAACTCTGATTTGCAAGAGGTCATCTTTTCATACAGGACTAGGGTTGGTTGTCCTGATTTTCTGATTATAGATAAGGGTCCCATTTAGGATGCTACACAGTGGCTCAGTGGTTAGCCTTGCAGCACTGTAGTCCTGGTGTTCAAATCCCGCCAAGGACAAAAGCCATCTGCAAGGAGTTTGTATGTTCTCCCTGTGTTTGCATGGATTTCCATCCCAGGCTCCAAAAAAAGACATGCTGATAGGGAAAAATATGTACATTGTGAGCTCTATGTGGGGCTCACAATCTACATTATAAAGATAAGGTCCCATTTTATAAATTTATGGCATATCATCAAAAATATGACTTCTGAGTGTCCTTTATGGGCAAGAATTGGTGAAATAAAAACAAATAAAGTTGCAAACAATACTAACAAAATCCTTAAAGGGGTTGTCTCATCTCAAGGATCCTATCTATACTGGTAGATTATGTAAATTGAAGACTTTTCCAAAATATATAGCTTTAGAAATGCTGCTTTGTTTACACTGCTATTTAAACTTATCACTCCCATCTTCAGACTCCATGGTATAATAGGTAAGGACCAAAAATTATTATCTTTTTTGGGCCTGCTCGCAGCACCCAGCACTCTTCTGTGGCACCATTGGACCACAGGTGATGACCCTAAAGTCAATGATGTTACAGAAGAGTGCTGGGTGCTGCGAGGAGGCCCAAAAAAGATAACAAAATCCTGACCAAAATACTCTGTGTGAACTTACCCTAACACAACACAAATTTTGAGAGGTTTGCTCATCTTGATATATCACCATATATATATATTATATTTTTAAATTAATCTTGAAGTTTTTACAATGGCTGAAGCCTAATAAAATACTGATATTTCTGTTCTATAGAGATCACTATTCAGCAGTCATCTCAAATTATTACAAACAGTATTACAATGAAAGTTAACACCTATATTAAAGGTAACTCAGGATTCAAAATTTACAGCAGGTGATGGTCATAGTTCACCTTCTCCTCCTTCTTGTAAATGACCTTTGTATAGGGTCACGGAGTAGGTCTAGAATGATCTCACATAGAAGGTAATGAACATTTCTACAGGATTTTTTTATGGTCCAGGTCACTGCTATAAAGCTTATCTCTGAATGGTAGTTCAGGAAAAATGGCTACCTTACAGTCATTTACTGAAAATAGCATAAAAAATTAGGGAAAAATACAGATTAATAGTAAAATAATATTGGTGATACATTCCCTTTAAGGAAGAGTACACGGGAGAAAATATATTATGGAATGTGAATGGTTACCTAATGAATACACTGTCTACCAATAAGTATTTGGCCACCTGTGTAATAGAAAAACAACATTTATTCCTCCAATAGTTGATAGAACTCAGCACGGATGGTATTGAGCGACACAATACTCCCGGATGCCTGGCGACACTCCTGATGTATGTGAGCCATCGGTTGGGGGCGGTTTCTCTGGCCAGCACTCGTCGGTCTCTATCTCCCAGTTTCGGTGGTCTGCCGACTCGGGGCACATTCCAACAATCACCTTCACCTTCCACTTCGGAATCACATAGGCCACTGTTGATTTTGGGTAATTCAGTTCGCTTGCTATGTCCCTTAAGGATCGACCATTTCTGTGGTACCCCACAATTACCCCTTTCTCGGAATCGGGCAACTCTGCACTTTGTGGCATCTCGCATGTGACTAATGCCAATGCACTAACGCCAAAGCTGTTTCCTATTTAACAACGAAAGTCATGACGTACATCAAGACCGCAGATAGCTTCATTTGCATGGGTGTCCGTATACTTATTGGTAGACAGTGTAATTCCAATGTGAACCTCCATTTTTCACCATTCTACCTTTAAAGGTTAAAATAAGCTGAAAAGTAACTCTAAAACTATATAGTTATAAAAGTTGTTAAACTAGTTTTAAATTTGACTTTCTGCATAAATTACTAAAACATGATGGCAGTGACATTTAGATTGTATATAAGGGTTTAGCGAAGGATTACTTGTCTGACAAGGTTCGCTTTTAAAACCTGAACAGGAAAAACACCATGAAAATATTGATATTTCGTTACTTGATAGAACGATACGAGATTAAATGCATTCTTGACGTCTGATCGTATCTTTGGGGATGTAATAACATTCTAACTCCCACTGGGCTTCCGCGGTGTTTTTCCAAGCCCTCTAGCTACGATATGACTGAAAGATATTGTTGAGTACAAAAACTTCATTTCATTGTCATTAGATGTTGATCAGGACCTGGCATGTGATCTATTCATTTCACGTATCCGATTAATTACAAGGGAACACGTTACGTGGATTGCCGGAGGCAGGTGACTGGACCGGCTGAGAGGTGGTCAGTGGCCCACACTTGTAAGCTAAAAACCAAATTTACCGACATGTTTTGTAATCCCTTATGAAGTGGAAGATTCTGTTCATAGGGGGATATTTGGCATGTAAGAAATTCCACTTTTATGTTTCTTGAGGAAGAATACATTACTGTGCCTGTGCTTAGTTTGTTGATATCCCTCATTAGCAGTATATGTCAAGTTTCTATATCCAAGAGAATTTTTATCCCCTTGGCACAATGTAAAAGTGAATTATTTAGCGTATAACATGAATATCACAGAGATAGGAACACATTGCTTCCTAGGAATATGCTGGCATGTACTATGAAGTGCGGCTGTCCTTAGAATAAGGTCTAGACTCATAAACAGTTGGGTTCTTTAAGGATATAACACATAAGGTTAGGAACAGATTATTATTATTATTATTACTATTATTATTATTATTATTATTATTATTATTATTATTATTAGGTCTCTAATATTTTACCTTTTGCAACAGATATAAATACCATGGTGTATGCTAATGTATGGGAATGTTTTATTTTCTTTGATAGTTTTAGATGCTGTACCTAGTAGTTGTATGGTGTATTCGACCCCATGTCATGTGATTGGAACCAGATCCTAGATTGCTCCGTCTCTTGTCTCTTCTCCCATTTTCATGTATAGCTACTTGTACTACGGAGGTTGGCTGACTATAGAAAAGCTAGCCCAATAGCACAAGTAGTTAGTGGTGAACATGGGAGAGGAGGGAGGTGGCAGAGTAAGGTCTGGTTCACATCTGTGTTCGGTATTCCGTTTGGGGAGTTTGCTGGGGTCCCCCCCCCGAATGGAATACCAAATGCATTAAAAAGCCATGATCAATGAAAGCACACAGACCTCATAGACTATAATAGGGTCCGGGTGTTTTCTGTGCAGTGTTTACACGAGTCATGCGGAGAGAAAAGTACTTCAAGAACTACTTTCCTCTCCGCATGATTCTTGCGGACACCGTGCTGAAAACACAAGGACCCCATTATAGTCTACAGGATCCATGTGCTTTCATTGGTCACCGTCCTAAAGTGCACTTCCTGAATGGAATACTGAACACAGAGGAGAACCTGGCCTTAGGTGTGAGTTGAGTACTTGTTCTGATTTAAAAAGACCTGAGATCGGAAGCACCATGTTACCTGTAGCATCTAAAAACATCAGGAAGAAGTAAGTAAGACTTCCTGGACCACCCCTTTAATACTATATTGTAATAGTATTCCCAGTTATAAAGAGATCATGTGTGTGCATATAGATATAGAACACGTATTATCCTCTTTTCTAACCTAAGTTGGGCGTTAAAGTGATATACTTATCAGGGACATCTATGACGTATTCACAGGATAGGACATAAATGCCCAATAGATGGTGGTTCTGCCTCTGGGTGCCGCATCAATCTCTAAAATGGGGTCTTGACTATTATTCTTGGAAGTCCCATAGCACATATGGGTACATTGCTATGGGACTTCCAAGAATAATAGTCAAGACCCCATTTTAGAGATTGATGCGGCACCCAGAGGCAGAACCACCATCATAAAGCTGTGCATGTCCATTCTCTTGAAAAAAATGAAGATTCCAGATCTTGATATCCAATATTTGTGGTATATTTTGTGAACATGCCATAAATACCCAAATGGGTGTACCTCTATAATCATACTGCGGCCCTAGACCAAGAGGGAAAGAAACAGTAACTTCTTCATATCATAAACAACCAGCTAAGCAAATTGTAACTTATCTTCTACCCAGGACCACCATGGATGGTGGCATTAGTCTTTCTCTAAGCCTAAACTACTAGATCTAGTATCATTAAGCTCTTAACTGCCTATGGAAGCAGGCATTAACCATCATCTGAGATGATAATCACTATTTAATTAATTTAAGTTAATGGAGAAGTTATTTCCTGCTTCTCTGGTAGGGTAGGGAAGGGGTTAACGTCTTACTCTTTAGTGATCTAGGGGATTGAAGGAGTAAATGACTCCTTCAATCCCCTAGATCACTAAAGAGTAAGACGTTAACCCCTTCACTACCCTACCAGAGAAGCAGGAAATAACTTCTCCATTAACTTAAACCATTAAGAAAGTTATTATTAATCTAACCCATAGAGTTAAAGTTTATAATTGTATTTATTATGTTTCTCTTCTAGACGGAGAGGTATTGTCCCCGTTATTATACAGAATTCTTCATTGTTACATTCTGCTTTGCTTGTTTTAGTGTCTCAGTAGCGCTGCGGTATGTTTAGGTGTCCAGAGAGTCATATAAATAATATTTTGGATCCCTCCTAAATTGGAGAATGCTTAAGGTAAAAAAAATTGGCAGAATATAGAGAAAAAGTTATTTAAGTTTATTTTTTTTTATTAAATTTACCATGAGCAAGAACGGTTACTTGTGTGGCTACAGCCATCCGTCCGCCAACCAAGACCTCCAGGAATAGCACTTTCATTTCTGGTACCTGTTGCCAGTATTACAAAGCGTATTGTTGACGGCTGTGAATTTTCGATTCATGTCTTTGTCCAACCTTTTGAATTTTCACAGTCAGCATCTTATTTTACCATTTACTGATAATGGCGTCCAAGTATCATCCAGATGCCTATAAAAGTCTTGCGGCCTGCCATGTCTCGTGAGGTTGACTGCTTGGATATGCTCAGAGGGAACTTCTGGCTTCCTTCCGTCTGTGCCTATTTTCTTTTCAAATATTTGTTCTTCTGATACTTACTCCTTCTGTCTGGTTTTATTGTACATAAGACAGACGTGATGTTAGACTTCTATATTTTAGCCCTGTCTTATGCTTTATAGTGACGTGACAAGACAATATAGAAAATGTTAGCACTATATAGACAAATTATGGCTTACCAAAGTCAAACCAAATGCCATCTTAAGATTTTATAGTGTTTATTGTATTAAATCTAGTATAGAGGCATAGACATTACAGACTGATGCCCTTTTATTGTACTACCACTATGCAATACAGAAGATTGCTTCAATTTTTGGGAATCCCAATGAGCAGCCCTAAAAAAAATTCCATAAAGAACGAATAAATTTATTGGAGACTTGAAGAATATCTCATAATCCATCGTAGAAAATTATTACCATATTAGATCTCTTTAGTTGGAAGAGGCAATGGCAGACCTAACTTTAACCAAAGTATAGCCTATTACAGACATCTAATATAATCTAGTATGTCTAGTAATAATAATATTATATTATGCTTCATTCACATTAGAAACCGGTTTCTGACAGATGCAAATTGCCCAATTGAAATGACTATATGGATTTGGATGGCAGCGTACTGTAGACTAATATCCAAGCAAATCCTTGAATGAGCCCTTGTTATGCAGCTGCCAACATCCTACAAGTCAAAAAAAGACATCATCCTCCCATGAAATTCCTGGGAGAAACTCTCCCTTTCAGCAAGTTCGGCTTGCCAAATCTGCCCTGGCTTCATCTCAAAGAAGTCTCGGCACATTTCTGAGTCCTGCATGGATTTAGCATGTTATCCAATTTATCCTTAAAGGTGTTCTTAAAAATATCTTTCCTAGGCTATAGTGGTTTGTAAGAAGCAGCCAGATTAAAATAATTTGTGAACATAGAAAAATGAATTATATTGACATAGAGAAAATTCTCTGCAGGTAAGTGGACACCAGGGGGGACTAAGTAGCCAGAGGATTAAAAAAAAATCCTCTGGCTACTTAGTGATTCACTACACAACGTGGATTCTAACAATTAAAGCGTTCAATTGTTAGAGTCCATGCTGTATAGTGAATAGGATTGCTTTTAAAATCCGATCTCCGATTAATAAAAAAAATCCCATTGACTTGCATTGGGATCGGAATTGGGATCGAATGAAAAATGATCGGAAATCGGATTTTAAAATCGATCCTGAAAAGTCAAGATCGGCTCAACCCTATTCAGGATCCTTTCTTAAAATCTGATTTTCGATCATTTTCCTGCCGATCCCGATCGTGAAATTTACTCGATCATTGATCAGGATCCGATCTTCCCCGATCTCGATCGTTCAACCCTAGTTATTTGGATGCTATAATGGTATTATGTAATAATACCAATGGCAATACTTATCGACTAGTTTGATGCATTTTATGAGTCAAATATACAATAAAAGATATTCCATTTACCCTTGGAATCGTCATATATACTTCTAAGACGCTTAGTGAATATCTGAAAATCAACATCCTATTTTTATCTATATTAATCATTTAAATTAGAGTATGGGATCTGACCGAGGAAGAAAACAGCTATCACCTACTATACTAGTAGACAACAAATTAATATTCACACAAATGTAAATTTACTTTGGTAAATGGAAATTAATCCTGTCACGCATCCTTATTTGTGGTGCCTGTTAATAATAAGAAAGGACTGTATAACAAAGTAGACAATTACTGCACAGTCCTTGATACATTCATCACAAGGATACAGACACAGCCCTGTAACTGTAAGTATGCGGCCGCTCTCTGAGTGAAGCAATTAGAGCCACAATCCTACAATAAGAAATTGAAAGCCTATACTTAAGAACTTCCTATTATTCAGGATTGCTCTTTGCATGTCTCCACTTCCTAATAATTCTTCAAGCACGTGCCCCGGCGTTCCAATCTATATTGGAGTGTTTATGAGTGATTGTTGTTGGAGACCCAAGCTTAATGGATATTTGATATACAATCTGGATTTTTGCTCATCATAGAAAGGTCTCCATCTACTCTGAGCACTATTCTCTATTCTTAAGGCCAGCATTAGCGGTATCTAATAACTTTTTTAGTGTCCAGCAGCATAGACACAAGTATAAAGGGATTGTCCCATAGTCACAATGTATCCCTTATCCACAGGAATGGTGGTAAGTGTCTGATCAATGGAGATCCCACCACTAGGACTCCTACAGATCATGGGAAGAGGGGCTTTAATGTAGTGATATGAAAGTATTCATCGATACATAAATCAGTACCGTGTGCTGACAGCCTGCCCTGCACACAAGGGTTAAACTCACCAGTCTGCTGCACTCACTCAGCTCTGCTCACTCCATCTCCCGGTATAGCTATCTTCTTTCTGCAGGATGTCTCCACCCCTCTCCCACTGTCAGGACATACGCTGCTGAGGCTCTCCACCGCCCGGAACCCGACACCTCAGGTGGCCTCGGGCCTCAAAAAGTAAAAGTTATTATTTATTTTTTTGGCATATTAACTAGTGAGGGGGCCCGGGCCCCCTAAGGTGTTGAGCCCTGTGGCAGCTGCTACCACTGCTACCGTGATAGTTACGCCACTGCCTGTGACTATGAGATTGAGCACAATTTCTTCTTCTCGGCCATGGCTGCTCAATTATCTTCAAGTGAATGGGCTGAGCTGCAATACCATTGACAGTCACTATACAATCTATGGCGCTGTGCTTGGTAAGAGCCCACAACAATCCATACCATAGTCACTGCATTTTATTTTTTTTAATGTAGATTGTGAGCCCCATGTAGGGATCACAATGTACTTTTTTTTTCCTATCTGCATATATTTGTAGAATGGAAGGAAATCCACACAAACACAGGGAGAACATATAAACTCCTTGCACATGTTGTTCCTGGCGGGACTCGAATCCAGGACTCCAGCATTGCAAAGCTGCAGTGCTAGCCCCTGAGCCACCGTGTTGTCCTGATCACTACATTTTAGCTCAGCTCAATTACGGCAAGGATAAGATATGGGAATGCAGCTTAGTTATTGAAATACTTGTAGTCTAAGGTAGTCTAAGACACACCTCATGTCTCACAATTGGTTAAGGAGGATATTCTCTACTCCTCCCTGTTGTTCTGCCTCTTTAGATTGCTTGCTGTGCAAATCTATTACAGGCCTACAAGGAGGTCAAATTACTAATCCCATGAGACAAGGATTATCAGGAAATTGCTATATCTGTTCTAAGGAGAATAGCTGAAATTAGGAAAACTGTGAAGAGATTGAGGGTCATTACACGACTAAGCAATTCTTAGGGTTCGTTCACATGGGGGGCGGTGGGGTGGATTTTGACCATATTTTGACTCGGGGAGCCAAGTTATAATATGGTCAAAACCCACCTGCCACGATGTTGTGGTCGTGGCTTCCCCCACCCTGGAGTCGGCTCAAATGAATGGGCTGACGCCAGAGGTTGCGAGCCGTGGAATCCGCCTGAAGAAAGGGCAGCTCGCTTCTTTTTTTCCGCTATCGGCAACAGACCACCATTGTAAAGGGGTGGATTATGACGTGGATTCCGCTGTCAAAATCCACCCCTTTGGCCCCGTGTGTACTAGCCCTTATACTCTGTCCCACAGAGCTTGTACTTGGCATAACTTTTTTTTTTCAAAATGTAGATTGTGATCCCTATATACATTTTCCCTATTAGTATGTCTTTGGAGTATGGGAAGAAATCCACACAAACCCAGGGAGAATATACAAACTCCTTGCAGTTGTTGTTCTTGGCAGGATTCAAACCCAGTACTCCAGTGCTGCGTGGCAGCAGTGCTAACCACTGTGTGGCCCCTATACTTGGCATAACTTATTGGCTCAGTTTAGTCTGGCGTACCTCTTTAAAATGAGTATGTTCCTAATGAGCGATCTATCCTTTACCCGCTGGACATCAGTAAAATTGCAGCCTGTATATATAAAAGTTAGGTTTCATTATATTCTTATGTAATCATCTAGTAATATTTCACTTAACCTTTGGATGTGATTCAATGAGGAATGCCATTTCTTTTTAGAGCATTTCAGACTACTACCAGTCTTTTGGGGCTGCTTTTATATTTTTTCCATTACGCTTTTAGCAGACCGAGGCTTTTTTTTTTTTTCGAAGCAATGTTCTTTGTCTGTCCAAAGCTAACAGCATTGTCAAAAATAAGACCAACACCTTATATATTAGCATACTCAAACAACCGTAAATGCAATACACTGGATGCTAAAATCAGACTCAGACAACAAAAGGCTTGAAAAGAAATGTCATTTTATGTGGTTTTCTCCATTAATAAGCCAGCCCTGTACTCTGCAAATTGGATCGTGTATCAAGAACCTCTTCATTTGGCGTTGGCCGTAAGATCCAGCTGTTCGATAAGTTAAGGTGTGACTATCTGTGAGGAGAAGGTGGTAATGGAAATCTTGGAAGATAAACATAAACTTGAAGCTGTAAAGAGTCCCCAAGGTGTTGGCTAATGACTCTGTATTGTGTGTCCACAAAGCATCGTGTATAGAGAGATCCCACATGGGGCGTCCGCTTAATCGCTTCTCTGTGTTCGGTCATTGTGATTCTGTTTTCTCACTTCTTCGAGGAGCTGCTGGAATACGAACTCTGATGGCAATCATTTCTACCCCCTGATATTCCACAACAAAGGCTATGCCCCTCTAGTTCAAATTAATAAAAAAATATATATAAATAACATGATTTCTTCACCCCCAAAAAAGAATAAACCTTGGAGTGATAAAAGCTTAGAAGGCATAGCATGATATACAATCATATATCATGGGGAGAATGAACTCAACTTACCCATCTCCATTTTAAAGCAGGGACTGGGGATGAATATACATATTTTGTTTAAGTTTTCCTTGATGGAAAAAGAAAGACTATAGCACTCCTCTAGCACCGCCTTTTAGATGGTAGCTCCCTATAGATCAATGCATGGCTTTCAAAAAACCTAGAAAGTTGTGTGATGTAAGGAATGAAAAATGTGTGCTGTATATACCTACAGTATAATCATAAGTGTTTCATATGTACCTAAAGTCATTCATAACCCATTGTGGGATATGGCTGTGACTAGTTATAAAAAAAAATGAGGCTATTGAAGTGTCCTCTACATTTTCCGATGACTCTTTATACTAAACATTAATGCAGAAAGAGTTAACATGTAGACTGTGAAATCATCCTACAACTCTAAAAAGACCTCCATAAAGGAAGAGAAAAGTTGGCAGAACCCAATCATTTTAGTTGGACCAGCTGACTGTATTATGTGTATGGTAGAGATGAGCGAACAGTGAAATATTCGAGATTTGATATTCGTTTTGAGTAGAGCCTCGAATCGAATATCGAATCCCATTATAGTCTATGAGAAAAAAATGCTCGTTTCAGGGCAAACACTATTCGACTAAAGGAGAGTCAACAAGTCCACGAATAGCAGGAGGAGAGTGTTTAGGAGGAGCGCTGTGCAGTTAAAGCACACGGACCCCATTATAGTCTATGGGGTCCGTGCGCTTTAACTGCACAGCGCTTGCAGTTGTGCTGATAAAAAGTAAGCTCCCTCGTAACCGCAAGCTGCCAGCTCTCCCGACTAGCAAAGACGAGCCTGCGGCAAATCAACGCTGGTTCTGCAGCAGGCTCCTCCTTGCTAGTCGGGAGAGCTGGCAGCTTGCTGTTACGAGGGAGCTTACTTTTTCTCATAGGAATGAATTGACCGGCGTTGATTGGCCAGTGTACAGCATTCGGCCAATCAATGCTGGTTCTGCCGGAGGCTCGTCTGTGAGGAGGCGGAGTCTAAGATCGGACCACAGCACTCTCCATTGTGGTCCAATTTTAGACTCCGCCTCCTCACAGACGAGCCTCCGGCAGAACCAGCGTTGATTGGCCGAATGCTGTCAACGCCGGTCAATTCATTCCTATGAGAAAAAGTCAGCTCCCTCGTAACAGTAAGCTGCCAGCTCTTCTGACTAGCAAGGATGAGCCTGCTGCAGAAACAGCGTTGATTTGCCGAATGCTATACACCGCATAGCATTCGGCCAATCAATGCTGGTTCTGAATTGAATATTTACTGCGAATAGCTAGTAGTATTCGATCGAGTACGAATATTTAGATTACCGTAGTATTTGATCGAATACCTACTCAATCCAATACTACTCGCTCATCTCTAGTGTACTGGGGTCTGCAGACTCTGATATGTGACAGATAGTGAGGAAAGAAGGATTGAAGCATGTGAAGTTCAATGATCAGTCATTTTTTCTTATGGGAGAAGTCACCACTAGAGGTTTATGGTAGGGTTGATTTTGAAATCTGAATTCCGGTCATTTTCCAGTCGATCCCGATCGTGAAATTTGCTCGATCGCCGATCGGGATTCAATCTTTCCCGATTCCGATCACTCAACCCTAATTGTATATTATATATACAGTAGGGTTGTGCCGATCTGGAGATTTCAAAATCCTATTTACGATCATTTTCCCACCGATCGCAATCGTGAAATTTGCTCGTTCGCCGATCGGGATCTGATCTTTCCTGATCCCGATCGCTCAACCCTAGTTTGTGGCAGTGACTTACTCCACTTCTCCCATTGACAGCACATACACACCTGATTCTAGGATCACACCTGTGCTTGAGTTTTCATTATTTGGGTCCACTTGGATACCCAAAAATCAGATTATAAATTATAATGGGGTCCGTCAATTTTGCACCTGGTTTCTGCCTGAAAAACTAGAATGGGGAACGGAATCCCCGAACCTCGCCTTAGCTGAACCGAGCATGTGTGTAGGGAGACCCAGTAGAAGTATGTACCGGCCAGAACTTCCTTACCCAACCACAATTGAAGGTGATTGGGCACCTTAACATTTTTGTTATGAATCATTCCGAGTAAGCCTTTTCCTCATTGCATTGTTATAATGCTACACACGTCCTGGAGCTCAGTACGTCCCCCAACAACTGTTCAAGTATTTGGATTTCTTTCTAGCAACTCAGCAATATCAATTTTTCTAAAATATGTTTTTTCCTTTCCATTATGACAGGAAAATGCAGAACTAAGACATCTGCTTTTTCTTCATAGAGAAAGCACTGCAAGATATGAGTAGCAATTATAGGAGTGTAATTTCATCTTTTTTTTCTATAAAGTAAAATGCACCTCTAAAAGATGGAGCTCAGGATTGCTCGAGTTCCTTCACACCGCAGTACTGCTAAATGATGTTATACCTACTGCCTGCAGCTGCCACTAGGGGTAGCTCACAGTATACAGATGTTTTAGTGCAGGGGCTGTTACATCTGGGCTTCTATTAAAGACATTCTATCCCCAGAGCCCAACATTATAACCTAGTCTCCCAGATAGATAGGTTAAGATATTCTGAATCAAACTGTGTCTTCCGTTTGTCAATCCGTTGCCAAGAAAATATAATTTTTCTCAATATGGAAATGATCTCTTTGGAGCAACGAGAATGTGGCCATTGCTCCAAAAAGATAAGCTGCCATGTCCTCTTTGTTCCACTGAACTCGTTTCGATATTGACAGAAGTGGCGATATTAGAGGCCCTGATCCACCAGGAGAAATCACTGTTTGATTCAGTTGACTCTAACCTATCTATCTGCAGGGCTAGATTAATATGCTGGATTCTGGTGAAAACTCCCTTTAAGAGAAGTGGTAGCCCAGATGTAACAACTAGAGATGAGCAAGTAGTATTCGATCGAGTAGGTATTCGATCGAATACTACGGTAATCGAAATACTCGTACTCGATCGAGTACCACTCACTATTCGAATGGAAAAATTTGATGCAGAACCAGCATTGATTGGCCGAATGCTATACAGTCGGCCAATCAACGCTAGTTCTGATCCTACCTTTAGAAGTCTTCTCCGTGCAGCTTCCCCGCGGCGTCTTCTGGCTCTGAATTCACTCTGCCAGGCATCGGGCCTGGGCAGAGCTGACTGCGCAAGCCCGTGCTACGAGAAAATGGCCGCTTTGACTGTAAGCGGCCATTTTCTTGTAGTGCGGGCATGCGCAGTTGGCTCTGCCCAGGCCCGATGCCTGGCAAAGTGAATTCAGAGCCGGAAGACGCCGCGGGGACGCTGCACGGAGAAGACTTATCGGAGAATCCAGCCCGACCCTCACTCGTGGACTTGGTAAGTATAATTTGATCGAATGTTGCCTACCCCTGAAACGCGCATTTTTCCCCCATAGAGTATAATAGGATTCGATATTCGATTCAAGTAGTCGAATATTGAGGGGCTGCTCAAAACGAATATCGAATATCGAGTATTTAACTACTCGCTCATCTCTAGTAACAACCTTTTTACTAATAAGTCTGGAGACAAACTCACTTTAACAAGGATCCACTGACAATCAACTAACTGCAGCAGTCCTGGTGAATGCAAAACATGATCCATATGGATGGACCACAGGTTCTCCGGAACGAGAGATGCTCTTTGCAGAAGGAACTTGCCTTGGCTCATTGTGAGGGTTGGTCCTGTGCAGGGGCATGCATCAGTCTTCTTAATTTGGCATTTGAAAAATTGTTTACCTAATGGGACAACCACTTTAAAATGGTGACATTATAAATATAAGGATAAGACATCAATTGTAAAGTCTGTGAAACCCCCTACAATGTCAGTAATACATGTAATAGTAAGTAGGAATAACTGGAATATGTGTTTTTAATTTTAGGAAGCGCTCATTATGGCCAGCATGGATCATCCTCACTTGGTCCGCTTACTTGGAGTCTGCTTGAGTCCTACCATCCAACTGGTCACCCAACTGATGCCTCATGGATGTCTTCTGGATTATGTACATGAACACAAGGATAACATTGGTTCTCAGCTCCTTCTTAACTGGTGTGTGCAGATAGCTAAGGTAAGGAATACCTATTCTTTTGCTATTTAACAGTTAAGAAAATATAAAGGGGCACAATTCTCAAGTGTACTTAAAAATGGTGGAAGAAGTCTCCAGAAGTGATTTGGCCTTTGTGGGCACCACCCATTGGACTCCTAACTTGGAAACATTTGGAATTTTAAAGAAAAGATTAAAAGTTATTCTGAAACTTTTACAACAAAACTAATTATCAATCCACTAAGTTTATCCTACACTATAACATATACAAGTCTGTGTGTTCCAACATAGGGTCCAGGGCCCAGTAGGGACTTCTACTGCCTCACCCCTATAGCTAAACCCCTGTCCAGGATTAGTAATAAACTTGTAGCTTTAGCTGACTAAAGTGTTTTATCTATCTTGTTCTGTTTGTAAGATTCAGCTCATGATGCCCCTCAGTGTTTACAGCTTGTTGCTTGGGCTCTAGACCACCTCTGCTATCTAGTAGCAGTGGCCAGACTTGTGACTTCAGTACCTATTCTATTATCTTCTCTTCACTGTCACTGACAGCTAATGGAGCCTTCTGTCAAGTGATAAAGGCTAGAACAGTGCTTAATCGGTTCCTCTGTACATAAAGCCAGAGATAACAGTATGTAGTTTAGTCTTGGCCGCACACTACTGACCTGAGTGATACATCACATAGGCTAGATCTATCAGCAACCTGTCACTGAAACCAGAAAGGTCACTGAAACCAGGAAGTGTGAGGGAGAGGAGATTAAAAAGCTGGTGAAACCATTAGTTAGGAAAGACCTTTAAATTGATACAAAGAGTATTGTAAAAAAAAAAAAAAATAAGATTAAAAAAGAATCCACAAATAACCTTCTATTGCCTGTAAGACATCAACTTGTCACTGAAACCGGGAAGGTCACCGAAACCAGGAAGTGCGAGGGAGAGGAGACTAAAAAGCTGGTGAAACCATTAGCTAGGAAAGACCTTTAAATTGATACAAAGAGTATTGTAAAAAAAAAAAAAAAAATTCAAAAAGAATCCACAAATGACCTTCTATTGCCTGTAAGACATCAACTTGTCACTGAAACCGGGAAGGTCACCGAAACTAGGAAGTGCGAAGGAGAGGAGAGTAGAAAGCTGGTGAAACCATTAGTTGGGAAAAACCCTTTAAATTGATACAAAGGCTATTGTAAATAAAAGATCCAAAGAGAATCCACAAATAACCCTTTATTGCTTGTAAGACATCTTCTGAAACATTTTTGCAGCTGTTAATACTTAAGAATCATTAAAATGTGTAAAGTGTTTGCGTACAGCTCATCGGCACGATGGGATGAGGACGTTTAAATTCGGCATTATTATTGCAGTTCCGGAATTAGGCCCCTTCTGAGATTAGAAAGCTTATTTTTGGAGATATTAAAATGAAGATTATGATATAGTTGCTATCTTAATTACATTGTAATAAATGGTAGATAAAGACCCATCTGTTGCCAGACAAGAGACCACTTATAGCTTGACAGCTGTGGTAGCTCTGCAGAGAGTGGAAGGTTTGCGAAAGGCAAGCTAAGGAGCCTTGAGGTGGGAGATTGTCTAAAATTTCCTTTTTTCATTACGTTATAATAAAGCCTGCAAGCTGGGACTTGTTTACAAGTTCAGATCAAATGCAAACAGTGTGACATCTCTGTCTTCTCCGGGATCGGGGAGTCCAACCCCCACGGTGAAATCCCGGTGTGCCTGAGCCTGTTTCCAGAGAAACCAAAGCTGTGTCTTGGGAAGGCAGCAGGGAAAATACTGTGCAATTCTCAGCGGCGCTTGTAATAAAACAGTATGTGAGCTAATTAAATATTGATTTTCGAAAGCTACTTATCCAACAACTGCAGTATACACACAATAAATCTAATTCCGCTGTGCTTAACACTAAGTATTTAGACTCTTGTTTTGTGGTAAATTAACCATGTTAACTGTTCGCATACTAGAAGGAAGGCGCTCTTAAACCAATCTGAAAAATACATTTTGCGTTAGAAAAAAAATGTTCCATCCAACTCTGTAAAAGTCTAATATTAATTTATTAATGGGGATCATACTTATGCCACAAATCATGAAACATTAACGATATTTGCTATTCACATGAATTAAAAATGATCCATTTAATTGCTATTATATTTGCTAACGCAGTATGGCGCCAACTGGTGTTCAAAGTGTATATCAATATGCATGTCCACCTACTGAGTGTATATGTATCCTAAGGCAGTCTCTCCAATGCCAGATCCTCGTTCCTGTTCCCACCATAGTGATCCTCTGTAGCGTTTACAAGATGCTTAGGGTTACTTGTAAAGGAAAGACTTGATCCTGTGCAGTAGTAGGACAATGGACAGAAAAGCTACTATTTCTTATGACTCTTCCAAACTACATGATATTATGTACTGTCTGCAGGGAGACTATACTTATGGCTGCCAGAGGGGAAAGAAAACTGATCGGGAAGATAAATTAACACATACTAGTGGATGTAAAAGATGACCTGGGGAAATTACTGGGAATGGGTGCCATGTTTATTGCCACAAGAGACTGGAGACTTAATTAACGTATACTAGAGGATGTAGTGGATGAACTGGGGAACTTGCTGAGAGTGGGTAATATATTTATTGCGGCCAGAGGGGAAAGAAGACTGACCGGGAAAATTACTGGAGATTAAATTACCATCTACTAGGGAATGTAGAGGATGGACTGTGGAACTTACTGAGAGTGGGTAATATATTTACCGCCACCAGAGAGGAAAGGAGACGGGCGAGGAAACTTACTGGAGACTAAATTTAAGTTTTACTACAGTATGTAGAAGATGAACTGGGGAACTTGCTGGGAGTGGGTGCTGTATTTACTGCCGCCAGAGGGGGAAGGAGACTGACCAGGAAACTTACTAAGGGCTAAATGGAGATATACTAGAGGATGTAGAAGATGAACTGGGGAACTTGCTGGGAGTGGGTGCTATATTTACTGCCGCCAGAGGGGGAAGGAGACTGACTGGAGATGGGAAAAGGGACTGGCTGGAGAGAGGAAAGGAGATTGACTGGAGAGGAGAAAGGAGACTAACTGAATATTTACTTGGAACTATATTTACATGTTTAGAATTACCAGAACAGCGATGTGAAGCACCGAAGAGCAAATACATATGAAGTAGGGGGTTTCCAAATTGTATGCAGAAAACGGGTCATATTACCTACATGATTAATTATAAAGTTTACACTACATTACATGATCATTCATTCCTCAGTTTTACAATTCTTAACCAAAGTTCTATCCAATACAATTACAGTATATTCATATTTTGTTCTGTGCAGTCTTTAGAAGTTTTATAGGAGATTGACCATGAGCCAACATTTCTGATCTACAACTAGGGTGACGCTTTAACACTTTAAAAAAAAAAAAGAGAATATAGAGTCTTTGAACAAGGGTTGGAAATCTTAGGATGAGCCCCAGGTTTTTTTGTTGCAGATTTTTGCTGTTGTTTTGGAGCCAAAGCCAGCAGACTGGCTACAGAAAGGAATGGGGAATATTTAGGAAGTACTCCTTCCTTCTGCTCCATCTGCTCTTCTGGTTTCAAAATATGCAACAAAATAAGCAACTTTTCCAAAACATGGAGTTTCAGTCTAAGCCCCCTTGTACATAACCATATGAATGGTCACTGTGCTGTCCGGGTGTTTTCCTGATAGCACACTGACCCATTCAATTCTATGGGCCCGTATACATAACCGTGAATTACACAGTCACGTGTGCAGACCGACAGTCTGGGCCGCAAAATATTGAACAGGTGTTATTCCTTTCCGATTTTGCGGCCCTGCTTCCATGACTTCTATTTATTGAATGAAAGGGGCTGCAGACAGATTTGCTGATTTCGATCAATTTGCTATAGAACGTTCTAAAATCTACCACCTTATGTCTCATGTACATGATCATATTGCACTCTGTGAAACACTGAGACACTTCTGGAGTCCCTTTGCTGTTGTCAACTTTCTTAATTACATTTAACAGTATGCGGAAGCATCTTCTAAGGGAGAATACCTCCTTACCCAGCATTCGCATAGTGCATGTTACAATTCTTGGCATGAGTCTTATGCTACACCACAGTAACATATGGCGCCTCACCAAACAGCAAGTAGCAGCACATAAAGACTCCCTGTGCCACCATGATGCCTATTGGTCATGGACCTGTCATGTGTCGTCCTTATTGTCTTGGCACCCCAAGGTAGTGTTGGATTTGATCTGACTTTGTAATAAGAAATACGTTACATTTTATACTTTGCTGGATTTAGTAACTTAGTTTGATAAGAAATTGGATTCCAGATTTATTGGATTGAAATTGGATCTTATTCATCAGTATATAATAAGCTAGAAACTTATGTGATGTTACAGTAAGGCCCCTTGCACAAGACTGTGTGCTTGGTCATTGTGCATACAGGGGTGTATTACCCAGATCAGTCCGGGCCGCAAAACTCAGGACAGTTCCTATTCCTGTCCGGTTTAGCAGTCGTGCTTCTGCAACCCCTATTTATTAAATGAAAGGCGACCAGGGCACAGATGGCACACGGATGACATCCATGTGCCAACAGTGCGCTGGCCGTGCCATTCAGCCTAAAGGTGTCTAGCTATAAATCTAAATTTGTGACCACATGTAACGGTTGAACCTCTTAGTGCCAGCTTTGACATTTTGGATGTAGCAGAGCTGAATTGGTTATTTAACCCTTCCTCAGTCGCACGTGCAGTCTTATAGTAAATCACAGCTTTGCTCCACCTGTTTTCCTGTCGCTGGTTTCTTGGATCCGGGTACAATACTGAATCAGGTAGAGAAGGGCCAGCTTTACAGCTGAGCCTTGCCAAATCTTGCTAGAGTGTACCTGAAGCATGCGTGACTGTTTTTTAAGTTATGCTAATCACTGCACAAAAAAATTAGGTATTCTCCATATGCCGGCACCGCACAGTTCTTTCGGAATATCTGAATATATCTCCTCCGTGCATTGTAGGAATCTATTACAGTAACTTCTATAGGGACATTATTTCTAACAGATGAAAGTATCATTTTTTTTTACATTTGTAGCGGTTATTTCTGCATACATTGAACCATCGCAGCTCCCTATTGAAGTAATGGGAAGTTGTGTTTTTTTTGCCTGCTTTGCTTGGCATGCTGATTAGTGCTTATGCCCCTGCCCGCTCTTCATGGTGCGTAGCTGCCAGCCACATTAATTGCAGCTTACAGTAAGTACGACTACTAACTAGAGATGATACCAAGGTGGTTTTAGGAAGAACCCTGTTGTGTGCAGGATGAAACCATTATATTGCAGCCCATCTATCCGAAGATGTAATTATAGTAGATAAACTGCAGCGAGGCCAAAGGGTATCCTTCTACGTCCTGCCCGCGGCTGCCCACCACCTGTAATGCCGGGTTAATTACTACGGTCAGCATAAACATGGCTGTGATTTTTCTCACTGTGTTTGTCCTTCAGATATATAAAGTTATAGTCCGTGTTCTGCAATTGTTATTCTAAACTCATAGGGTTGGATGTGAAACAATAGAAGTCGATCTGTAACATATCATGGAGGTTTTCTGTCTTTGCTGTAATATAAGTATTCTTTGTTCCCTTATATTTATAGCTTCAGAGATGATCTCCACCTCGTTGCAGGTCCACTTAGGAGGGGGGACAGAAAGCTAAGGGCCCCTGTCCAAGACCAATTATGGGCTTCTTGTTTTGCAATATTAATAATAATAATAAATTTTATTTCTATAGCGCCAACATATTCCGCAACGCTGTACAATTTGTAGGGTTCAAATACAGACAGGAAGATACATTACAAAGAAAGTCATTTCACACAATGGGACTGAGGGCCCTGCTCGCAAGAGCTTACAATCTAGGAGGTAGAGGGGGTGACACAAGAGATAGCAGGGGCGGCATTGCTTATATAGGGGGTCAGATAATTCTGTAATAGAGGTGACTGTCATTACTCAAACATAAAACTTTATGAGCCGTCACCAGTTGTGTCCTTTAACATGTGGATGGAGCTTGGACCTATAAAGTTAATGGGAAATAGCAACATATCATGTGGGGAAATGTGGGAGCGGGGACAGAGGAGGTATTTCAACATAGTGCACCCCGTATGTGTATCTGACTATCCACCAGATTATGGGGATAACGTCCATCCTTAGGGAGAGACCACCTTTTCAGGTGTGTGTAGACTTATACAGCCATAGTTGCTAGTCGGGCATGATGTTCAGGTTGCTTCCCATAGAGGGCAGCATAACAGAGGCACTGTCTCCCTGTTTACATCTTGGGAGACAGATATGACTATCCACCAGTAATAGTCAGCCATGAAGTTATTATTATTAACGTATAATTTAATAAATAGTAGAGGGGCAACACGGTGGCTCAGTGGTTAACACTGCAGCCTTGCAGCACTGGAGTCCTGGGTTTGAATCCCACCAGGAATAACATCTGCAAGGAGTTTGTATGTTCTCCCTGTGTTTGTGTGTATTTCCTACCATTCTACAAAAAAAGACATACTGATAGGAAATAAAAGAGTACATTGTGATCCCTATATGGGGCTCACAATCTACATAAAAAGTAGGAATCTGTTGTTAAAGTAATAGAACCCCCTGACCTACATGACCCCGGTATAGCTACACAGGTTGTGCCAATGGTATATCTGCTCCAGGCACCACTGATTACAGTGTAGTTGGATTTTTTCTCTAGCCCCTACCTTTCACAATCAACACCCAGTATGGGCTCTCTACTGTCAGGTGGGCGGTCCTTGTCTGTATACTCCCTTTTAGGACTGCACATTTGACAGTAGAGAGCCTACTTAGTATATTAATTACTGAAACTAGTGGGTAGGCTTTGACTGTTTGATGGACAGGACACTAGAAGGTACTGTACTTCAGTAGACATTTACTGTACATGTTATTTGAGCCGCATTTATATTAGATTTCTAGTAATCATAATCTAAATATTGCCTTTGCCACGAGAGATTATTTATATTGATTACAAGAAATCTAATATACCCACAGATCAAATAATATGTACAGTAAATGTATATTATATTACACAGGTTTATTAGAGAAGACTTAGGGTGAGTTCACACGGAGTAAAGTGCCACGTGATGTGGCACATAGACGCTGCGTGAGCTTTTGCAAAAATACGGCCGCAAAATAGCGCCGCGTATACAATCCCGGCTCCCATTGAAATCAATGGGAGCGTATACGTATTACGTAATGGGAGCGTATAAATTAATTGGCGGCGTATACGTGCCACATCACGCGGCACTTTACTCCATGTGAACTCACCCTTACATGCTCCCAGACATTTGACTTGCAGTAAACTCAATGTTATTTTTGTATTTACATAGAAAGATAATACACACTGTCCGAGCTTTTATCAGCAAACTGGAATTAGCTGACCTGATTTTCCTGACAATACACCTGTAGATAATTGCTCTGAGAGCAAGGGTAGTCCTGAGCACTCTGCCACCCAGACAGCTTTGAGTCGTGTCATCCAACTTGATATCAGATACAGGCTGGGCATCTTGACAACAATGTGTAAACAAATTGAAGCAGTAATTTCATAGCAGGCAAACAAAGCAGCATTGCTAAAGCAATGCATTTAGGAAAACTCTTGAATTTACCAAAGCTAGCAGTATAGATAGAATCCTTGAGATGGGAATACCCTTTTATATGTGGACACATCCATTTCACAGGAAATGAGCATGCACACATAAACAATGCTTGTTAACACAGGTCTAGTTTAGGAGTAAATGTAACACAAAATGCAAAACCAATAACAGATAGATGCTTGACATAATGCTCCGTGGATCACCAGCAACAGTACGTTCAGTGTTCTTACATTTTAAATCTAGGGATATAGATTTTATCCTGTGGAGCCTGCAGTCTCATTTTCTAATAGTAGAAGTCATCCGACTATGATTGTGAGTCACTGCCGCTGGGTCTCAAACCATATTTTCTGACTCGGATGACAATAGATTAATGACTGGTTTTGTCCCTTCGCTCTACATTGTGCAGCCTGGAGACTGTCACTGTTATATAACAATGAGTAATTGCTATTTTAACACAGATGCTGGCAACAAGTGAAATGTTTAAACACATGGAGCCGAGTTCTCGCTGTGGGGGGTGTGAAAAGGATTCCTTCTGGTCCAGCAAATAACTAGTGTTTATAGAAAAAGTGCTAGACTCTTTGTTGCAGAGCTGTCCTTACATATTAAGACAGTGATGACTCAATTGTGTCCGCTTGCAGTGGAATTCCAAGGAAATTACAGCACTTAGCATCTGACACAAAGATCGCGGGTATTCTTAAATGCTGAACTCGAATACGGGATTTATCATGGAACTCCTTCCCAAAAGCAAAACATACAACCCTGCTGCTAATAAAAGCATGTATATAGTCCATTTCTACTGCAATGAATAATACATGTACTATATTATTATTCATTATAGTAATTTGCTTAGTTAGAAGCATATATAATGTCGTAATTTTGGGTCAGGAGACCGATAAATGAGCTTGGAATTGTGACCATGTAGAGATGAGAAAATGTGGCCACCTTATGGTCATATGAATACTTGTAAAAGTGGAACATTTATTAATGTCGATGGAGAAAAATTTCTAGACATCTTCAGAAATGTCAACTTTAAGTGTTGATCATATACCATAAGAAGCAGATGTCTGGAATATCTCATGGGGAGCCAGGTCTAGTTTGGAAGGTTTGAAGGTGACTCCTTTTGGTCTAGTACCATAACCTTGGAGATGCCTATCTATCCATCACAAAAGTGTAATGGCAGGTAGCAAAATTCTGTGATCTTCATGCTGTATATGTGATATCCCACTACTCACTACCTGTGATGTCTCCGGCTCCTTTCCTGAAGCCAGTGAGTGGCCTTAGCAGTTATGTGACCACTGAGGCCAATCAGTGGCCTCAAGAAGGAAATTGGAGACGCCACTACCTCTGATGCCCTTGGTTACCTTCCTGACACCACCGATTGGCCTCAGCAGTCACGTGATCACTATGGACAATCAGTGAACTCAGCTGAGGAGATCTGGAATCTCTCAGCCATTGAAACATTCATGAGCAAGAAGGCTGCCAACCGGACTGCCCTGGGAGGACCACTAAGGACAATCAGTGGCCTCAGCAGAGGAGATCTGGAACGTCTCAGCCATTGAAACATTCATGATCAAGAAGGCTGCCAACCGGACCGCCCTGGAAGGACCACTAAGGACAATCAGTGGCCTCAGTGGAGGAGATCTGTAACGTCTCAGCCTGTGAGAAATTCAACAAGAAGGCTGCCGACTGGATTGAACCACCCTGGGAGGACACTGGAGCATCGGGGACAGATGAGTATTTTTTTTTTTTTTCACCTCCCCCAGCCTAATTTAAAAAATATTATTTACCCTGGACAACCTCTGTAATGTCTTTTATAATGAGAAAGTCCATCTGACAGATTATGGCCTAATACAGAGGCAGGTACGCAGGTACTGATATCTGTTTTTGAGAATCCTGAGCAACAACACCGTGCCCATATTTCAGCTCGCTAAGATATTGCTATACAACTTTTTGAAATTCTTCAAGTACAAATATATATAGTTATACATCGAGGTGCACAATTATTTTTTAAAAATTTGCTTTTCAAGACGTAAAGCAACCTGGGCAGAAGCCTCAGTATAGATTGTGACGGGAGTCAACCATGCAACTTGACATAACAAAATAACTTTGACTTTATTTATGTTTTTAGCCTTTTTAATGCAGATTAGTTAAATTTTGTTGGGGCACACCATTGTACTAAACCTACCAATGGAAGACACAAGGATAAATATGTATACAAACCAGCTACACTGTGCCCAACGCACGTTTCACCTGCTGCTTGGTCAAGGGGGATATGGAGACTCTGACGCAGTCAGTCTTATCTGACATTTTAAACTTGATTGCCTATCTTTAAGATACGCCACCAATTTTAGATCAGTGGAGGTCCAATTCATGGAAATCCACCAGTCAACTGTGCCTGGAGCTGCATTTCTCACAACTCCGTACTTTGCAATTCTGCAATACCCTGAACAGCTGCCTGAGAAAAGTATGGCGTCCTTAGTACTACAATGACATCACAGCACTAGCAAGAATGCCAAAATACCTAAAATTGGACAATCAGGGGGCTGCCGAGAATAGGACCCCTACCAATTAAAAATATTAAAAACATGGATAACCCCTTTAACCATCCCTATATACAGTATGTAAAATTCAAGAATGGCAGGCAAATAGGCATTTCATTGGTGTGAATTACTGGAAGGATTCTTAGTGAGCCGGATAGGGGTTAATACGCCACCGTGCCTTTGTGAAGCTATGAATAAAATGTGTCACCAGGGCTCATTAGTGAACTCCATCCTTTATTAGGACCGTTAACGCTCCCAGCGATATGCTGTGTCCCACTAATGAGGAAGATGGCTCCTGTTTATTTCTATGGGATTACTGCTTAATTATAAAACACACAGGTTGGAAAAAAACAATTATGTTGTTGGTTAAATGAGCCCCATGGGAGTGTAAAGGACAGAGGGAGGTCTGGGTCATTATTATAAATGGTTTGTTTGCAAACTCTCGGGATGGCAGGTCACATGATGATGTGAGTTTAATGCCTGATCAGAGGACTATAGAGAGCGCTTCTATTTTTGCACCACAGTCCACAATTTTACGCTTTTATGGTCGGTGATCTGTATCAGGATAGAATTATACTGATAAGTGAGAGTTAGTTGCATTTAATTACTTCCAGTTATTGATCTCTGTATTGTGCACAGATGCATCTGTCTCATGTGTGGCGGAAGAACAAGACCACAATAAATGCAGTAACATCTTATCAGACATCTTATATTTGGTAGCGAGGGGCTCAAGGGTTGGCACTATTACCTTTTCGCCATAGGGCAACATCTGCATAGGATTTGTACATAGTTACATAGTTATATAGTAGATGACGTTGAACAAAGACATCAATCGATCAAGTCCAACCTATAACCCTACAATCCCCTACAGTGTTGATCCATGTTGCCCCATAATCCCATTGGTATCTTTCCACTAGGCATCATGTTACATTTACTAGATTCTAGAGCAAGCTATTGAATAGGGGTTTTCATGTATATTTTTGAAAATCCTATTATTCTGTACTTTATGATCATTCTCAATTACTTCAATTACTAGGAAATATTACAGCAATAGAAGCAGCATGTAACAACCAGCAGTTTTCCCATGTGGTATTGTCATTGTATTATTTTTTCATAGTAGCAGTTGCAGAATATTCTTCTAACATAAAATGCAGTAATAATAGTAATCCCCTATCCAATTGATAGGGCTCACAGCTTCACTGGTGACGTCCACCGATTGTGAGAATGGGGTCCTGAGCTCCCCTACTTGGATGAAGTGGCAGTCGTACATGCAGACTATTGCTTCTCTGTTCTCCATGTGAATGCTAAAGATAGATTAAGTGCTTCTTTTTGGCAGTCTCATAGAGATGAATGTGGTGGAGCCAAGCAGAGGCATCGGGGGACTCAGTACCGTCCTTGTACATGGTGTGCTCCCAGCAGCTTAACCCCCATTAGTTACACAGTATATAGGGGTCAATTTAATATTATTGGAACACCACTCTAACTAAACCAAATATACTTTGTATATACTTTGTACCAGGCAATAAAAACATGTAAAAAAAAATACAAAAAAAATCTCCAAACAGATCCCCAAAATGTCCAATATCCCAGATCCATGTTGCAATGAAAGACAATGTGCACAATAAATAGTCTTGGACTTAGTCTCAGCAGAATAGTCACATTAGATAAAAATCATAACCAACCAGACAAAAATATATACTCGAATATAAGCCGAATTTTTCAGCACAGTTTTTGTTCTGAAAAAGCCCCCCTCGGCTTATACTCGAGTCAGAAAAAAAATAAAATAAAATTATATATATATATATATATATATATATATATATATATATATATATATATATTTAGAAGGAGGGGGGGGGGGGGTCTATGACCAGCCGCAATATCAATGTATAGAATCTCCCATAAAATAGTGGGGGGGGGGGGGGAGAGGCTTGAAAAAATAAATAAAACAATTAAAGTTGTAAATCCCTCATTTCCCTAGAATACATATAAAAGTAGAAAATTACTGTGGAACACAAACACATTAGGTATCCCTGTGTCTGAAAGTGCCCAGTCTACTGAATATAGGGTATCTGCAATGCTCCTCTTCCGTCGGGAAGGGGTTAATAGGAGCACTGCAGATATCCTATATTCAGCCAGGCTGAATTCCAAGTGGGGGAAAAAAAATCCCAGTCCTCAAGCTCAGGGAAGGGGCAGACAGACAACCAAAACACCCCTTCCCTTCCCCAGCAACTTCTGCACCCAAAAACTCCGACCATTTTAATTTTTCAAATTTTCCAGTATCTGCTGCATTCCCCCCCCCCCCCCGGCTTATACTCGAGTCAATACATTTTCCCAGTTTTTTGTTGTAAAATTAAGGGCCTTGGCTTATATTCGGGAAGGCTTGTACTCGAGTATATACAGTAATTAAAAATAAAACATAACTTTTAATGTTCGATTAAAAAATCTGTGAATCCATAGGTATGGCAAATAACAGACCTACGCATTTCAGGATTTGTAGACTGTATACAGCCATTAAAGACGCCTTTAGCTTGGTTACGCACAAGCATTATATTGCTTCCCATAGGAGCTCTATATTTACAGCTAAGAATGACATAGCACTCTGTCCTGTAAGATCAGAAAAACCTTTCTTAAAGAAAGCATCTGCCTCTTGGGCCTATTTGTGGTTGCTCACATAAGAAGACGATCTCTTGGCAAGAGTGGACTCTAACGTAACGATTGAGACGGCTATGTACAATAGTGTTCTTCATATTATTTTCTGGCAAATTCCATTCGGTGGATTAAATGACAATAATTTAATATTTTTTATTTAAATTGTGATCATCCTTTCATTTACTATTGAACGAGTTTACATTATTCATGATAAAATAGCTCACTGTAGCATCATAAGACCCCTAAAATGCTAAATTTAGCACTTGCCTTGCAGTTCATAACTGTATCTGTTCAGCTGAGACAAGCAGAACACATCCTACTCCCAAGAGCCCCCTCCAGGGTGAAATGTGTTGTGAGACAGACTGGTTGCTTGATTTTCAGCTGTATTCTGCTTCAGGAGACCCGAGCAGGTGGATAGGGAGAGGATGGATTTACCTTGCAGCTCTGTTCACTCTCATTACATACAGGCTCAAGCTGCTTGTGTTCCACATCTTGGCACACACTGCCCCGGAGACAATTTGACTGCCACACTGCTCGACAGTACAAAGTAAGGAGGTCTAACCATATTGTGACCTACACAACACAGTGAGGAACGTAACTTAGATAGAGGTTTCCTTTCCAACAGGCTAAACATACTGTCATAGATTAAAATAGGAGCTTATACTGCTGCCTGTGATCACCAATAAAAATCTATTTCATATCCAAGAGATACATAAGCTATACATAAGTGCACCCTCCAAAAATATTATGTCGCAGGGAGATACAGAAAGATTCTTCATGGAGAGCATAGTCACTGTGTTCCAATTGCTAGTTGTGCAATTCCCTGGTGCTGCTACTGAAACAATGAAAACAGACAGTCAACCCTAAACTCGACCCAGCCCCTGTCCATACCTAATTGCCACAACTGTCTTAATGACACAAGCAACTGGGCGACAGCCCCTTCTCTGAAATAAGTGTACACAGAACAAGACAGGACAAACAACACAGAAGGAAAGTCAGCAAGTAAAGGTCAAAGCCAGAGAGACAAAGCAGTACAAAAACGTAATCCAAAAGAGTAGTCACAAGGGAAGTCGAAGGTTAGAGGTCAGTAATACAATAGTAAGAGAAAGCAGAAAGCTAACAAGGACAAAGTCATAGGATAGAGTCGAAATACCATTTGAGTATTTGCCCCTTTGTTGGCTGATCGTGGAGCCTTTTACATGGGTCAGGATTGAGTATTTCCATGTTGTTCAGTTGGTGATCGACTCTTGTACAAAAGCCTTTACTTAGAAAACCAACTTGCAAGATGTAGAAAACATAATGCTGCATGGCCCATCACAATATAATGTAGCGTGCCTATACTATTTGCACAGCACAACCACTACTCATTTTGTATAAAACTGGCTGTCATGCAGTAGCATTGAGCCTTGCAGCCCACTACATTAATGGCCTATCACGCCCACAGCTCGTGTTATGTTTAGGACATCTATACAAGGTGCAAAACCAAGTTTGGGATCGATTATGAAATCTGCACCATGGTACAGCTGGGTATCCAGGGATTGCTTACCTATGTACTATGGGATATAATAGCCAATCATAATACTTTAGCTGTTTTTCCTGGAACAAAGATTTTGCAGAGCTTTCTGTTTCATCGCTTTATATTCATTATACTGTCTCCTCTGGATCTCTGGATTGACAAGGCTCTAGCTACAACTGTGAAAGGCTCAATTTTACAATCCCTTGAAATGTTATAGCAATGTCCAACAGTTAAATATAACTATAGAAAAACATTTATACCCAGGTCTGTTAACTCTATCATTGCTAATAGGACAGACTGGTTTAACTAGGGTATGTTCACACATGTCAAATTCAGGGGCATAACTTGAGGGGGTGCAGAGGGTGCAGTCATTCCGGGGCCAAGGAGCCTTAAGGGACCCATAAGCACTGGCATCAGTATTGAGATTGCAGCTTCCATCTGGCCCATAAGTCAAGGAGACCCACAGATTACCCCTAACCACACAAAGGTTCATTAACTCCTTAGCTCCTGTAACCATCACTATCAAGAATACGCTGTAGGAATGAGGTAGCGGTCCCCAGACAAAAGATTGCATCGGGGCCCACTTAAACTATGCCACTGGTGAAATTTGCCAAAGGAAAATCAAGCACGTATGTATTACAGGATACATTGCAAAAATCTTAGGGTGCAGTCACATGATGTCTTTTGGCACGTAATGTGCCACGTAGACGCCGCGGGATCTTTTGCGGGCCGTATACACTCCCATTGTTTTCAATGGGAGCCGGTACCGTATACGCAAAATCACGGCCGCAAAATAGCGGCGCGTATATGGTACCGGCTCCCATTGAAAACAATGGGAGCGTATACGGCCCACAAAAGATCCTGCGGCGTCTACGTGGCACATTACGTGCCAAAAGACATCGTGTGAATGCACCCTTTGGGTGCATTCACACAGAGTAAAATGGAGTGTAATTTTACTCGTGTAAAAAAATTTTGGAGCGTTTTTTTACATGTGGAGTTTCAGTAGCGTTTACGTTTAAACGCTCCAAAAAAAGCTCCGTAAACGCTAATGAAACACCACATGTAAAAAAACGCTCCAAAATACGCGCGTAAATTTTTTACACATGTAAAATTACACTCCAAGATACACTCCATTTTACTCCGTGTGAACGCACCCTAAGGGAGGGTTCACACGGTGTAATGTGCCGCGTGATGTGGCACGTAGACGCCGCGTGAGCTTTTGCGGGCCGTTCACTCTCTCATTGATTTCAATGGGAGCAGGGATCATATGCGCCGCGCTATTTTGCGCCATGATTTTGCGGTCGCAAAACGCATACGATCTTCGCTCTCGTCCCGCCCCGTCCGCCTCCTCCGCTCTGCCCCGCCCCCTCCACTCCGCCCCGCCCCCTCCACTCCACCCCCTCTGCCCGGGCGGAAAAAAAGCTAGGTTCACCCCTGAATAAACCGTAACTATAGTAGACAGATTTCAATACCCCAAGACAGTATTTTAGGTCACATTAGTCAGCCACATGCAATATAGGTCAGATCTGAAGTGTAATTGTATGTAACAGTGAATATTAATATTATCATGAATCCTACGACGTAATATGTCACATTCTGTATAAATGGCCTTTACCTACTGATGATAAATATCTTCTACAAATTAGACGGACTACTCCGTGATCATGTAAAATGGATAAACCGGCTGTACCCTATGTGGGTGGAATTGTCATCTAATATGTAATTACTGTATATATGTGAATATTTTGTGCGTGATTTCCTTTGCTAAATCTACATAATAATTAGATATTATTACATATGATCCTCCCAATCTGCCGCATTTGTAATGCATTAGAATTGATTACTCTTTCCTACTCTGCATATTCTTGCATATCCATTCGTCTTATCCCAGAGTAATCCACCTAAGTTGTAGCAGTGTAAAGCAATCCCTTCTTGTGTCTCTTAATCCCATGGATTCGCTATTAATAGGCAACACACCTCATTGATTTTTAATTAATTTTTCGAGAGACACAGAGGAGAGCTGCCTCAGTCCACTGACGTCTCACTACTTATTCAGAACCACATACGTATTGATCGCCTGCCTAAGGAGCAGAAGTAATCCATTTTAAATACACTTCTTTGAAAGAGTGCAGGAGCTTGACAATGCAGACATGTCCTTTGTAATTACAAGGCATTGGGAGGAGGTTATGGCAAAAGAAGAGGAGACGGTAAGAGGATACTGATAATGCAGATGAGACATTTGCATAATAATTCAGACAGACTTATTGACTTTTGTTTCAACCTTCCAGCTGCTTCGAAACTGTATCCTCTACGGCGCCAGCTGGAGGCCAACTGGGCATCATGGAGGATAGATGGGTAATATACCCAAATATAGATTAATATAATATAAAAATCTTTATTACAGGTATTGTATGTGGATTATTTTATTTACACAGTATAATACTACGGGGAACCCAGTTCTTTGACTTTTTCTATTTACACTAGAACTTTAGGAAACTATCCAGTTCAATAAAAACAGACACTTGATGGATCCATTAAGGCTGACATTTTCCCTTTGGTCTGCATACAGTAGGTGAAAGTTGTAATATGAGATGGACTCGTAGACTTGTTATTATACGCGCAGTACATTCATTGTAGCAGATTTCCAAAGATAGATACAATCATTTTTCATTTTAGAGAGGAGATTTTATTTTCCTTCAGAGCATCCTGATCAAGGAATATTATATCCTCTACATATGGATATGATCTACATAATATCTAAATTATACATTGTTTGGCACTCTTGGTATTGACTCTCTGTAAAGTATAGGCACTATTATAGTGACTTGGTCCCATCTAATCCACTAAAATCATTTGGTATCATTTGTGCTGTTTTCTTAACTTCAGCCAATGCTGCATGAAAATATTATATATATATACACACACACACACACACAGTCCAGTCACATTATTGTGACAACATGTCAAGATCCAGAATAACCGCCTTTGGCAGAGCGGGCCGCTGTGAGACGTGCAGGAACAGAGGGGATGTTGGGATGATGTCACTGGGATGTTGAGCCATGCCAACTCTAGTGCCATGTCCAGCTGCACTAGGTTACGCGGTTGAGCATCCATGGCGCGACAACAACCCGATCGAGGTGGTCCCACAGATTCACGATTGGGTTCAAGTCCGGGGGAATTTGCTGGCCAAGGGAGTATGGTAAACTCATCCTGGTGCTCCTCGAACCACGCACGTACACTGCGAGCTTTATGAGATGTCACATTGTCCGCTGGTAGATGCCACTACTGAGGAAAAACATTTCGCATGTAGGGGTGAACATGGTCCCCAAGGATAGATGCATACTTGTGTTGGTCCATCGTGCATTCCACAATGATGAGTGCACCCAGATGGCTGATGACACGTGCCTTCTGCAATTGGTTATTTAACGTTGATGTCAAAAGTAGGTGGCGGTCACATTAATATGACTGGATAGTGTGTATATATACTGTATGTACTCAACTCTCTAAGTTTCATGCATGCAGTACATATCAAGGCTTGCTGAGACCCTGAGAGATGCCTACATAACTAATATTACCAAGTCACAGATGCAAGGACCAAAGATGGAGATACCCCTCTTAAGACAGATCGTAGCTCACCAAGTCAGGGTAAGGAACCACACTTACTCCTGTTTAACAGCAAATGTTTCTTTATTATCATGACATGGCAACAAAACATCACTACATTGCGTTTTGGGGAACTCTACCCCTTTATCAAGTGGATTTTTGGTATAGGTGCAGGATCCTAATCAAAAACAGAAGGATCTAGCTTATACACAAAGCAAGAGTACCAAGAAGTTCTTACATGAAATTACATTCATAAAATTTCATATTGACTATACAAATACCACCAATATGTGGCAGGCCAATGTAAACTCATAAACACTCCCACGGGGATTTGCCATTCCAATAACTACAAGCTCAGGTGTTCCAGTAATTTTTTGCCAGGGCCAGGTATCTCAGGACTAAATGGGCACTATGTCAAGTACACTTTTTAACCTACTTGCCCTGATTTCCCTACGTTTAAAAAAAAATTACCCTAGAGTGGGCAATTTATAGTATAAAGTACACTGTTTTTCCAAAAATAAGCCCTACCCTGAAAATAAGTCCTAGCTTGATTTTTCAGAGTTTTTGGAGTAGGCTTAAAATAGAAGCTCTATTGCAAGAATAAGCCCCAGTTATAGTCGGCGCCTCCAGTGCTAGGTTATGTCACGTGAGGTCATTGACGTTACAGAGACCGAGAAAAGGCATACCGTAGCTTCCAACTGTCCTGACCATTTGACTGCTACCGCCCACCATGGCAGGGCAAAATCCGCTCACCGGTTCCCAAGTCCCGCTCCAGCGTCCTGCCTCCCAAGTTTTCCCCTGAGTCCACCTCCCGAGTTCCACCTTTCGGCCACTACTATGCTGTGGACTTGGAAACTACATGACCAGATGTTAGGTGCCACCCCGCTTGCTCCCACAGAATCACTGTAGTGTATAACAAAAATCCCTTACATACCATATGAGCAAACCTATATAAGACTACCAACCATACATCTGAAATTGAGATTTTGTATATCAATTGCATATCCATTTATAAGTTTTCTTATAGGATCAAATATGCTTTAATTTTTTGGCACACTTATTTTTATTATTAAAAATCCCCCCAAAAAAGCAATTTGCCAAACAATGGCTTGCAGGTGTATAATGGCATGAAACAAAGATTTGTTGCTTTCCATTAATAAATTTCTATTCCATTCCTGCTGTTCAGACTTGGTAAATAGTTTGTCTTCCGCCTGTTAAATGTTTATTGGCTGGGTATTATTCATAGAATTTGCGAAATATTTTACTATAGCGTCAGAAAACAATAAAGTACAACGGCATACACAAGCCATCGGAACTAACCCCCAACTACGTCCCAGACCAATAAGTATTTTATAGCCCATCTATCCTTGTGATAGAGGCTTCTAGCAGTCCCCATGGGGCTTTTCACTGACTTATGTGAGATTGATTTAGATACTTGCACAAAGAGCCCATAAACCGAAAGAAATTAAATAAAGATTTCATAGTAAATCACGGACGCTCGTTTTCCTCATTAATAGTCACATTACATCACATAATAGGCCAGGATAGGCCATTACCAGCGAATATCCAGGAGAGCTTTTAAGACAACTGTGCTGAATGTTTTAGCTGAAAGAAATCCCATGATTTATACATTTCAGTTTATTACAAGCTTAAAGCCATCAGACCTTACGTTGGGCATCTTTATATAATTTAATAACAAGCGCACGTGACGTACGAGAGATCGGCGGCGGATTAAATGGGGAGTATTAGAAACTGGACACAATAGAACCACCGAGGATTGTAGAGTAATACATCCGCATTAGAAAGGAGATATTCCCACTTTAAGAAACCTAGATACAGTACAACTGGAAGAATGCGTGTGCTATACAGTTGGTGACATAACTGTATCAGAGATTACGAAAATGATGCTATTGCTATGGAAAAAATCTAATTTTTAACACACAGTCAAAAATAAAAATCTAATCTATACAAAGTGTAGAATGTTATATGCTATAGAGTGGCTATAACTAGAGATGAGCGAACAGTAAAATGTTCGAGGTTCGATATTCCTTTCGAGTAGCCCCTCAATATTCGACTACTCGAATCGAATATCGAACCCTATTATAGTCTATGGGGGTAAATGCTCATTTCAGGGGTAGGCAACGTTCGATCAAATTATACTTACCAAGTCCACGAGTGGGGGTTGGGCTGGATCCTCCGAGCAGTCTTCTCCGTGCAGAATCCCCGCGGCATCTTCCGGCTCTGAATTCATTCTGCCAGGCATCGGGCCTGGGCAGAGCCGACTGTGCATGCCCACACTACAAGCGGACATGCGCAGTCGGCCCTGCCCAGGCCCGATGCCTGGCAGAGGGAATTCAGAGCCGGAAGACGCCGTGGGGAAGCTGCACGGAGAAGACTTTTAAAGGTAGGAGAAGAACCAGAAGAACCAGTGTTGATTGGCCGACTGTAACTTTTACATTCAAATAGCGAGTGGTTCTCGATCGAGTATGAGTATTTGAAATACCGTAGTATTCAATCAAATACCTACTCGATCGAATACTACTCGCTCATCTCTAGCTATAACCTTACTGGGGCACACACGTAGGGAACCTCTAAGGGAACCCTAAGAGGTCATTTGCATACCTTTTCCCAAGAAGCATTGTAAGTCTCCTGAAGGAGTAATGGTACCCCCTAGAGTTACATCAAAGTCAACCAGTGCTCTGCAGTATATATTGACAAGGGGCAAGAATATCGAAGAGGTTTGGGGTAACACAGTGGCTCAGTGGTTAGCCTTGCAGCACTGGAGTCCTGGGTTCGAATCGCACCGGGAACAACATCTGTAAGGAGTTTGTATATTCTTCCCGTGTTTGCGTGGATTTCCTCCCATACTACAAAAGACATACTAATAGAAAATAAAAAAAATATATAGAATAGGTTTTTCATCGAAGTACAGCTGTAGAATTCTACTGAATACACTTTAATACACTGAATATTTTCTCAAATATCACAAAGCAAATCTTATTTCAAATATTCTTCATATCAAATACTTCAAGATAAAAAGTATGACAGGAGTCGATAAGAGAGTACTGGCAGAGACGCTCCCAAGGAGACAAAGGCAAACGTGAAAACACATGATACATTGAAGGGGTCCTGCCCCTTTGTAAAGCATTTTAGGGCGAGAACTTTTTGTTTTTCTCTTAGAAAATAAAATGTTGCTGCCCACTTGCTATATAACAGATAATGCACATCTAACCTTCCAGACCATATCTTTTGAACAAGGGGACCAAAATGCCAAATTGGTTAGGATTAGAGTGCCAAATGAATGTTGGACATCATTTGGCATTTTGTATTTGGTGGCAGATCTTTCAAGTCAACCTATCACATCAGAAATGTAGTCCAATTTTCAGACAGTATGTTCAACAGCAGGGGGGCATTGATAATAATTATGGATTAGGATTGCTCAAATGACTACTAACAAATTTTAGGGTCTCACTTTAAGTAAACAATTCTTTGAAGCAAAGTCAAGAAGACGAAGCTGAGATCATACCTAGGAAGTGGTGATGGTGGATTCAACAAGGTCAAAGAGGGCCTGGATGCCTTTCTCGAAGAGAACAATACTACGGGTTATGGATTCTAGATTTTAATGACACGTTGATCCAGGGTTTTTATATTGACTGCTATATTGGAGTCGGGAAGGAATTTTTTCCCCTGAAATGGGGCAATTGGCATGAGCCTCATGGGTTATTTTCCTTCCTTTGGATCAACACTATAGGGGATTGTAGAGTTATAGGTTGGACTTGATGGACTGATGTCTTCATCCAACCTCATATACTATATAACTATGTAAATATACTGGTATATACTATAGAAACAGTCCCCGCAGCTACTATAGGTCCCATGGAGAGGACAGTTGTCACATTCCCTTCTACACTGTAAAGAAGCACAGATCTCTCATTCTATACTGCTCTATTTGTCTTGAGCAGATAGAAAAGGTCCTCAGTCCAAGGTTACTAGCTCTTGAAATTGGGCCTTAATGTTGTGAACCTAAAGCAGCACTGGTGGCGGTGTAGGGTATATCTCAGTATTCTGTTACAGAGTTTCCAATCCCCGAAGTAAGACCTTGGTTGAAGTTATGTATTATCGAGGGCATTTTCAATTAAAATAACTATATCATGAAATTCCATGACAAAACAATCTCAAAAGGGCACCAATACCTACCCATAAACCAATCAGTATATTCGGGCGAATTCAAGACTTGATTTATTTCTTGCACCGAAGCCCATGAACCTTTACTTACACCTCAGCAATAAGACGCTCCAAAACACACGTCAGTATTTAAGACCGGATCAGAATCAAGACTCATTTTATGGACAAACTGCAAAACAAAGACATTTATCCATCAACCGAACCCTACACAAAAGTCCATTGCGAGATAAAACTCTTGGATGACTATTGAGTAATCCATAAACTGACACGGACACAAACATAAACTGAATCGAGAAAGACATTTTCAGAGGCCATTGCAACTTTCTCTAATAAAACCTAACAAAGAGCCAAGACACATAAACACCTTCATCCCGACTTGTGTTTTCTGTAACACGTTGAGAAACTATAAAATACCAAATACATCGACTTTCTGGCCGTTATTAGTCAAGGCGATGCAGATTTTAAGTTTCACGCTGAGAATATGTGCCGGCAACGAAAAAAATAACTATTTTTATCCATAAACTTCAAACACTGGAGAGTTAGCGGTTTCTAGTGTAAACTTATTTGGTATTCATTGGTATAAAAAATCTTTTACATAACATATGCTTTGATCTCTATACACTTTTAGGCTCAATTAATACTAGACTGAATTAAAGTATTGTGACCCACTTCTAATTGGTCTCTAATTATGCCTTCTTTGGATAAAAGTCTTGAGGAACCCGCAGGGTTTATCGGATTGATTTCCTCCATTCGTGGTCAATGATACCTCTGTACAAGCCTTCACCTGTCACATCCCTTCCTCTTCTGAGTTAATGTGGCTCCTTTATTCCAGACAGGACCCCGGGAAAGCTTTGAGGTGGAACACAACATGCATGCAGCTTTCCCTTGGCTTTTATGTTTTAGAAATACTAGTATAGTTCTGGATGGATATGCACAGTTTCTCCCAAACTGATTTAGTTGCAAAGTCATAGCAGTAGGATCCTCTTTAAAGTGAAGTTTCAACTTAATGTGGATTTTATCTATGTCATTGTTCTCATGGATCTTTACCAAACTGACCTTCTAAAATGCTCATGCTGTTTGGTGGGCAAAGTTATTAAGCTAGCGTGAAATTAAGTGTGAATAAATGGAGTCGTGTGCCAAGAGTACAAAAATCTTGTTATTGTGGCAAAGATATATATATATATATATATATATATATATATATATATATATATATATATATATATATATATATATATATATAGTGAGAAGGTGAAAGACAAAGTGCTGGAGTCCCGCTATATCAGATTCCTGACTTATGTGTGGTCCAGGGCGGGTCTGGAATAGGTTTCAGCCCCAAGGTATGGGTCCTGAGGCTCATTACTGGCCCATAAAAGGCCGAAGAGCCTGCACTTCAGGGCAGATCCAAGAAGTGAGGAGACTGCTGGGTCTGTCCTGTAACCCTTAGTCTGGTAAGACCAATTTGTGCTTGTTTTTTCGTGTGGGTAATAGTAAGCCACATGTATAGTTAGGTTATTACATCTGTTTACTTAATTGCTCGGACGAGCAGGAATTTTTGCCTGAAGTTAAGGCTGTAATTTGTTTTGCTCATTTAGTGCCTGAAGGTGTATTTATTTTCCAGTTTATTTCTAAATAAACTTGTGTACTGCACATTTTGTGTCCCTGTCTTGACTGTTTGGGTCCGCACCACTGCTTCTACCGAGCTACCTTCCCCACTATATATATATATATATATATATATTCTCTTGGAACAACCTGCCTGCCTTCATAAACATCCTGCAAGTATATCTGGAAGAACTAACGAAAGGCAAAGGACAAAGGGCAAACCAAATATTGATCTGATTTAGATTTCTCTTTTGTTCTTTTACTTAGCATTTTGCTGATTAACAAAAATAAACTATGAACACTAGCCATTCTTATGTTGCAGATCCCCTTATGCCACCAAAACAGTTCTTACCCATCGTGGCATGGACTCCACAAGACCTCTGAAGAGCTCCTGTAGTATTTAGCATCAAAAAATAATCGGTGTATACTTTAACCCCTTTCCTACATCCGATATACTATTATGACAGATGTTGGAAATGGGTTAAAGTATCCAATGATTATTTTGTGAAATAGCACAGCACCTCTTCCGAGGCCTTGTGATGTCTAAGCCTCCAAAACTTAAATATGTAAGCCAAACAGAATCTGAGCAGCCGCCAGAGGGTGTATGCATAGCACTCATCATTGGCATTAAGGCCCCCAGGGGACCATTGGGGGCTGCCATTTTGGGGAGAATCACTATTCTCCGGAATGAGATTTGGGGATGGTGATCTGTTGCCATGACAGATGGGAGCCGTGAAGGTTCCCAGGATTGTCTGGCATTAACTTCTATCACTCTTGACATAATGGAAATGCCTGAAGAAGCCTGCTCAGCCAGTCACCAGCTACAGCAGTGACCCATTGTCTGAACGGGCACCTGTAAGCATTTCATGTATGTGTGTCTGATAGTGGTGACCTTTGCTAAGCATATACTATTAACATGGCCCCAGAACACCCTTTTATGAATATAATACTAAATTTTATTAGTGAGTGCACTAACCCACCTGACATAGGTGCCGCACAGACCAGTGCTAGGATGGGCAGCGGTTCCAGTACATTGATTCATTTACACGTCAAGCTATTCATTTTCTAATAGCTAAATCGATGAGTGGCATGTTCTACTGAGAGCATATGCTTCAATAAGTCTCCTGGGAGACTGTCTGCTCAGAATAACAGGAGTGTTCACCACAGAATAAGGACAGTCTGAGGAATGATGCCTGCTCTCACAAAGTGCAGCCATATTGTGTATGACATCAGTCACATACAATTTCTTGTGCGGTTATGACAGCATTCTGCTATTGGCCACACGTGACTTGCTGGTTTAGAATGAAGAAACATCAACCGCTGACCTTGAAATTTATCAGTAAGTGAATGTAGATTCATAGGATAGTGCAAATAGTTATAGAGTGGTATGATAGATAGATAGAGAGATAGATAGATGGATAGATAGGAGATAGATAGATGGATAGATAGGAGATAGATAGATAGATAGATAGATAGATAGGAAATAGATAGATAGGAGATAGATAGATGGATAGATAGGAGATAGATAGGAGATAGATAGATAGATAGATAGATAGATAGATAGATAGATAGATAGATAGATAGATAGGAAATAGATAGATAGATAGGAGATAGATAGATGGATAGATAGGAGATAGATAGATAGATAGATAGATAGATAGATAGATAGATAGATAGATAGATAGATAGATAGATAGATCTCACAACTGGTACCACTGGTAAAAAAAAATTGTTAATTTGGGTAATTTCCCTGTGTATTCTCTAACTGTAGTGGGGCTGTAATTTTGGCATTCAGATTGTACAGGTCTATGAGAACATAGAGACATCATAGAGATATATAATAATAATACATTTTATTTCTATAGCGCCAACATATTTCGCAGCGCTGTACAATTTGTGGGGTTCAAGTACAGACAGAAAGATACATTACAAAGAAAGTCGATTCACACACTGGGACTGAGGGCCCTGCTCGCAAGAGCTTACAATCTATGAGGTAGAGGGAGTGACACAAGAGGTAGCAGGGGCGGCATTGCTTATACAGTGGTGAGACAATTTTGTAATAGAGATTACTGTCATTACACAAATATAAAGTTGTATGAGCCGTCACCAGTCATGTCCTTTAATGTGCAGCTTGTGCCTGGACATATAAAGTTATCCTGAAACGGGATCACATCCTGTGGGGTAATGTGGGAGTGGGAATAAAGGAGGGTTTGTTATAGGGATTCTAATAATGGAATGGACGGGTTTACATTAGGAATTGTGATAGGCCTGTCTGAAAAGATGTGTCTTTAGTTTGTGCTTGAAGCTGTAGAAATTGGGAGTTAATCTGATTGTCCGGGGTAGAGCATTCCAGAGAAGTGGTGCAACTCAGGAGAAGTCTTGTATACGAGCGTGGAAGGTTCTGATAATAGAGGATTAGATAATAGAGGATTAGATAATAGAGGATTAGATCATTGAGTGAGCGGAGTGGACGGGTTGGGCGGTAGACAGAGATGAGGGAGGAAATGTAGGGAGGTGCGGCATTATGGAGAGCCTTGTGGATGAGAGTAATAACTTTATATTGTATTCTGTAATTTATAGGCAGCCAATGTAGTGACTGGCACAGACCCGTGGCATCGCTGTAGCGTCTAGACCAGCGGTTCTTAACCCTGTTTGGGGTACCGAACCCACCAGTATCATATGCATATTCACCGAACCCTTCTTTAGTGATAAATCAAATATGATTTTTTTTCCAAATTCAAGGTATATGTTCTTTTACTGGTACACAAAATGAACCGTGCATAGGGCCTAGGGTTCGATTGAACCCTGGTTAAGAACCCCTGGTCCAGACTGATAGATGAGCTAGTAAGGGGTCCCTTGCTCAGTAGATTTTGGCATTCAGATGCTACAGGTCTATGAGAACCTATAGACATCATAGAGATAGGGTCCTCTGCTCAGAAATCCCCATTTAAGGATGGATTCCCATGTTGCGGATTTGTTGCAGACATCAACCCCAGTGATTTATATGCGGTTATTTTACCACCAAACAACTGGATTTTTGCAAGTTCAATTCAGATGACAAGAACAAATGCAAAAATTTCTGCAACAAAATCTGCCAAATGTGAATCCATTCGAATTTCCTTTCCTTATTCTATTCCGCTTCAGTATTAATTTGGTAAATATATGTATATACATTTTTATTTTTAGTAGCTCTGGATTTGTATCTCGGCTTGCTGGGTTATGGGGTGACCCAAGTAGTTAAACATGGCGTCTTACAGTGACGTATCACCGATAATTGTTTTGTACGGGATTGGGAGACTATGTATGTTAAAAATACCGCGCATTATTTACGTATAAGTGGGCGCTCTGTAATTTCTAGCTCACATCACTGACATGCATACAAGCCGTGCCAGTCACTGATTCATATACATTATAACTGGTAACCACTTATTAACCTCTCACCTTCCTAGCGGTAACAAAGTGCTAATTGCTGTTGTGTGTCACAAAACATTTTTCATTTTTGGGGTGACCTTTTCCATGGGGATGCCCATAGCGCTGTGTAAATGATGGTTTCGTAGCTAATTGTGAATCCCGTAATTCCATTAGCGGCTTCATGTAGAGTGTAATGTTGGGCAGAGGCTCGAGAGCGGTGACACTTACTAGCAATTATCTGGGAATTGGGGTGTATCGCCTTACAGACTTCAATAAACCTTCTTGTAATTACAGTTATGATACTCTTTGTACTTGTTCTAATTCCTGGATCCTGGAGTAAAAAACATTGTTGGATTAATTGCTTTCGAATATATTCACCTCCTCCTTTTGACATTTAAAGTAATATTTAATAGCCGCACTTCACAAAGAGGCCGCAGGGTACATTTTTATTGACTGCAGAACTCGTGTGAGGTAATGTTTCTGAAAATGTATATTCAGGGGAGCCAAAGTAGTAATAATTAATGGCGGAGATATGACAGGCAGTTACCTTTCCGCCATCGCTTCAGGTGCACGACTGGGAACTAGGCAGACGTCAGTATTTGATATTAAGTGCACTGAGACCGCCGGGAGCCAACGCCGCTTCAGATTCTTACTTCTTCTTTAATAAGTTACAGTATATAGATATTTGAAGGAATGGATAGCAAATGGGCAAAGAAATGGTGGCTATAGATTAAAAAACTTGTCGTTGGTGTTATCAGTTTTTCAATTTGACATTCTAGTGACTTCAAACCATCATTTTTATCATTTGTATAGAGGGCCCTCACCTCTCCGTTTTTAGTAAATGATTCCATTCCTTATAAAATATTAATTGTAAATTATTCTATGTTATAACTCTGCAATTTGCCATTTTGGGACTTATTCACATGACAATGGCGTCTCTCGGAACTAATGTTGACCTGCCAAGGCCGCTGATGGGACTTATTCTCATGGCCATAAAAGAGTTATCACACATAGAACCAATGTATGCCAATGGGTCTATTGTTTTTTCTTAAATATAGATTGTGAACCCCATATAGGACTCACCATATACATTTTTTCCCTATCAGTATGTCTTTTTAGTATGAGAGGAAATCCACGTAAACACGGGGAAAACATACAAACTCCTTGTAGATGGAATCCAGTGCTGCAAAGCTGCACTGCAAATCATTGAGCTGCCATGTTGCCCCAAAATGGGTCTATTTACAGTGTTCTGTCTGTCTTGACGGACAAAGATGAAGCATGTCAAATTTTTTGACAGCTGTTAGAAATCCCAGAAGGAAAAAGTCCCGCAAACCCAACTTTTGTCATCTGGCTATTGGGATCGGGAAAGATCGGATCCCAATCAGCGATCGAGCAAATTTCCCGATCGGGATCGGCTGGAAAATGATCGGAAATCGGATTTTGAAATCTCAAGATTGGCTCAACCTCACTGTATATGTAATATACAATTAGGGTTGAGCGATCGGGATCGGGAAAGATCGGATCCCGATCGGCGATTGAGCAAATTTCATGATCGGGATCAGGATCGGCTGGAAAATGATCGGAAATCGGATTTTAAAATCGATCCTGAAATCTCAAGATCGGCTCAACCCTACTGGCTATATCTGTGAAAAAATAAAGGACACCCACCATTATAGTCAATAGGGTTCCACAGGATCTGGTGATGTCTGTTATTAGGTAGACTGTTTTTCTGTTCTTCTGGACCTGCAATGGACTAGAAAACAGGGGACAAAGCTGCAGATGTGAATATAAGGTTGCACCGCGCACAAACAAACTGAAGACACTGAAGTCATAGACAGTAAGTCTACGGGAAAAACTTAAACAAGTCCTATTTTGATCCCCTTTCTCAGATCAGAATAATGCATGTCAATGTTCAGTAAGAGCCCAAGGTGTCCTCAGACTGTTAGAACACCAGAACCTTTTTCTGTCTCCTGGACAGAAAGATAAGAAACAGAAGATAAGAAACAATTGTGGGCTGAATATCGTGTATATATATAGAGCCAGCATTCCCTCATAGAGTTGTCTCTCCATGACAGATCGGTTAGGTAGACACTTCTACTCCTTGTCTTATGTTTGCTGCTGATCTTGCAGTAAATGTTAATCTCAAAAACTTGTCATAGCCGGGTGTTCATGTTGAGCACTTGTCATGCCCTCAGGCCATGGTCTGCAAACTCTTATAAAATGTATCACAGCAAAGTCCTTCATTTCTATATTAGTTTGGTAATACATTGCCAACATGAATTTCTTCTATCTTTTGAATAAGAGAAGGAAACATTGGAAAATAAACTTGTCACATGGAATAAGCAGTCTGACTTGATCACATTATAGAGCCGAGCAGATGGATATATAGTGTTGTGGGAAGAGATTTCACATAACTTCCATATTTTATTCATTTACATCCCTGCTATTCTGGGCTTAGGAGTCCAGTGGGCCGTCCTACTCGGGGATTGTTATCTCTGTATTCACATTTGGACTATCCAATGGACTCCTATTCCCAGACACAGCAAAATGTTGCACATTATATTAATTTTTTTTACCCATGTTAAATGGCTTGTATACAGTTTTGTGCAAGAAGGTGGGGGAAGGTGAAAAATAACTGGCAGAAGTCCTCGCTGCACCAATCAGCAGCCTCAACGGCCTAAGGAAAGGAACCGGGACCTCATTCACATATTTTGCCAAGTCCTTTCCTTTGGCCACTAACGCTGATGACTGCCCTTGCATACGGCACTCAAAATCTCACACGGCGTATACGTGCCAGGTCACGCGGCATGTTACTCCGTGTGAATGCACCCTAATTGTGAGGTAGAAGACCGGTGGAACCCCCTGGCTTACAACTGTGATCACTGTCACCCCCGATAGTTACACCAGAAGAGGCCAATATTGGCCGGTAGGGTTGAGCCGATCTTGAAATTTCAGGATCGATTTTAAAATCCGATTTCCGATAATTTTCCAGCCGATCCCGAAATTTCGCGATCTTGAAATTTGCTCAATTGCCGATCGGGATCCGATCTTTGTCGATCCTGATCGCTCAACCCTAATTGTATATTATATATACAATGGGATTGAGCCAATCTTGAGATTTCAATACCTGATTTCCGATCATTTTCCTCCCTATCATGAAATTTGCTCAATTGCCGATCGGGATCCGATCGTTCCCAAACACAAACGCTCAACCCTAGTGGTCAGTAGAGTAGACTCCCTTTTTATGTTGATAGCTTTCCTTTACAGGGGTGTTCTGGGACTTATTAACTGATGATCCTTAGGATAGATCATCAACTGAAGATCCATAAGAGTTTTGGAGAGGCAGCACTGCTCCCTGAGCACCATTTACAGTCATGTTATATTACATTTATCAGTCACATGACCTTTTCACTGCTTGCTCCCATTCAAGTGAATACTATAACTATGATACTAAGCAAAACTACTGCCAAAACGCATGCAACTTCCAAAAATAATCCTCACTGTTCCCTTGTGCACTCATTGCTTGGCTTTCTTTTACTTGCTGCTCCTTGCATCACATCTGCATATACATTTCTCAACATTCATCTTCTTGCTCTCTATGCCTTCTCCCTTCCCAACCTCTGGATTGAAGTCACAGGACACACACACGCATTGCCCCTCCCTGGAGTCTGTGTTGTGTTATATTTCTTCTTCAATCCGTATATATCTGACCAGGTAATAAACCACTCCACATCTGAGGTCAGTATGAGGGACTTCAAGAGGCAAGGAGCCCACACTCTGCTGTGATGTTTTGTTTGCTGACTGAACTGCTCACAGGGAGAGGTAGTGAGCTTTTAAATAAAACGTCACAGTTGTGGCCAATGACCTGAAAATAGAGTAGATAAATACTACTGAATTTATTATTTATTATTTTTTTTATTTTATTTTATTTTTTTTATTTATATAGCACCATTAATTCCATGGTGCTTTACATTTGGGGGGTTACATACAGTACACAAAATATACAGGCAGATATAATACTAACAGTGACCGACTGGCACAGTGGGGTAGAGGGCCCTGCCCGCGAAGGCTTACAATCTATGAGGGAAGGGGGTAGAGACAGAAGGAGAGGGGGAGACTGTACAGATGGCAGTGTGGTGGTAGTGTTATTGGAGGTTGTAGGCTTTCCTGAATAGGGGAGTCTTCAGGGCCTTCTTGAATCCTGTAATTGTGGGGATCAGTCTTATGCGTCTTGGTAAGAAGTTCCAGAGTATGGGGGATGCACAGGAGAAATCTTGGAGGCGGTTGTGTGAGGAGTGGATGAGAGCAGAGCGGAGTAGGAGGTCATTGGAGGATCTGAGGTTACGTGTGGGCAGGTAGTAGGAGATTAGGTCAGAGATATATGGAGGGGACAGGTTGTCGATGGCTTTGTATGTTAATGTTAGTAGCTTGAACTCAATTCACTGGGCTATGGTTTGCCAGTGGAGGGACTGGCAGAGGGGAGCAGCCAATGAAGATCGGGGGGTGAGGTGAAATAAGCGAGCAGCGCAGTCTAAGGTGGACTGAAGGGGGTCGAGGGTGTTAGCTGGGAGTCCATGGAGAAGGGTGTTGAAGTAATCTAGAAAGGAGATTATGAGGGCCTGGACGAGCATCTTAGTCGCTTTAGGGGGTGAGGAAGGAGCGGATTCGGTGGATGTTCTTGAGTTGGAGGCGGCAGGAAGCATTGAGGGTTTGAACGTGTGACTTGAAGGATAAGTCAGTGTTACTCCAAGGCATCGGGCCTGTGGGACAGGGGTAAGTGTGGTTCCGTTGACTTTGATAGATGGGTCAGTATATTAGGAATTGTTTTGTGTTGATGTGTCCTTTAAATATTACCTAAATTTGGGATAAGTCCAATATTAGATATGGAAATAAATATTACATTGTGCTCATCTATATGGAGAAACATCAATCTCCTGCTTAATATGGAAACAATGGAGTAATCCTGCTGGGTGTATTCAGATAAGTACAGCATAACACAAATGTAAGAGTTATGAGTGAGCGATGAAAGTCAGAAGCAAAGTGTTATGTTATTGTAACTAGATAGCGTGTACATTTCAGACTCTGTGATAGCACAAGTCTGGGATCTGCCGAGCTGAGAAATGCTTTGGGGAAAACACGAGACATGCATTGAGGTATTGTTGGCTTATCTGTCAAGACACCTGGATGGTTCATTAATAGCAAACAGCTCACAACAAAATGAATGTGCTCAGGATACCGACACAGAGCATGGATCTTGTCTAACAGTCTTAACATCCCAGTGTACAATATTAATAGGGAGAAGAGAAGAATTGGAAGATTGCCATGGGAGACTGTGCCATTAATTTACTCTGTGCATTGAGGCTGTTTATGCTAAATGAACACTCACTGGAAAGGAGGGGACAATTATTTACTTACTCGAGTCTGCAGCTGTATACACGGCTGCATAGCAATGGACAAAGGGGGCACTTAAGGTTAGTTTACATGACGGTTCATTATATTTCTGCGTCGCGAGAGAACCAAGAGAGAACCACTTCATAGAGACCTATATCGAAACATTGTTCTGATTCGTATTCGTTCCTATAAGGTATTGTAATCGGAAATGACAGATACATTGTAACTAAATAATGTATGAGGGTTAAGTTCCGGCCAAGTACAGAGCTTAGATATGTTACCAAGTAGTGTGGACACAGCCAAGACAATACGTGCGCGTGGCCGATGTGCGAGTGTAGAGATCTTATCACATATTGTTCAAATATGAACACTCTATCTGACTATAGAAATGTATACAGATGCAGCAGAGATGTGTTTGCCATTACAACTAATTATCATTATACTATATGTTTATCTGCCATTTCCCATGTTGTCGCTTGGTGCTGAGCTGCTGCGGACCAATTTCTTTATTATTATAGTCTATACATATAATACATGGTCAGGCTGACATGTAAGTCTTGGAAATTGATGGAGCGCTACAAATGACGTGATAGTTGGGGGTCCCCATTACAAATGGTCAAGGGGGTGTGGTTTATCTGGAAAGGGTGCACCAATCAATCACGGCATCACACTTGGAAGAACATTCTGGCACAAAATAATCTAACAGGTCCAATAAGCATACGGTAAACTAGATAGTGTAAATATGACCCAAATTTCCGATAAATCTGGAACATTGTAACTGTCTGGTGTAAATAATCGACAGGATTAGTAAATCTTCGCTATTTTACTTCTAACCCTGCAAAATGGTGTGCAAATAAATGGTTCTAAACCCCCTGATATAATGAAATACGATCACCACTGATGCATTTATGCCTTTGCATTCTACAATACTCTGTAAATGACCATAATATTTTATATAAATGGCCCCGGTGTAATGACTTAGCGTTTTCGGCATACTTGCTACATTAAACCTCGGATATGCTTTGCATAAAAAATGTTTATTAGTAATGATTTTTCTTTTTCCCTTGGTTTGCAAGTATAACTCTGTAGACACATATAAGACAATATAACCCACAATTTTTCCAGGAATCGGAAGCAGCCACATCCATATAGCCACGGAAGAACCTAAACTCTATGTGTTCTTTTGTATGACAGGGCATGATGTACCTAGAGGAGCGCCGCTTGGTTCACCGAGACCTGGCTGCCAGGAATGTATTGGTGAAATCTCCGAACCATGTCAAGATCACAGACTTTGGACTAGCCCGTCTCCTAGAAGGAGATGAGAAGGAATACAATGCTGACGGTGGCAAGGTAAGGAGTTTGTAATGTTTCTCTCTAGATGTCAGTGAGTAGCTGAAGCTCTTCCGCTTATCAATCGGTTATAGGACTGATATAGTAAATATACCGTAAGTATAAGGGGAAAGGCAGTGTTTCCACCAGGGCTGTGATGTCAGTAGGCCAAATCAATGACTATGACTCCTCTATTTTTTCCACAGCCCAACTCCGACTCCGATTTCATAAATGTCTGACAACCATGGTCAGTCAGAAGCAGTAATGTAGTAAAAGTACCATAGACTGCAATATAGTTGTATGGGACTTGCAATCAGAAGATTAAAATAATAAAAGAAATAAGATTTAAAAAAAACATAAAAAACAATTTTAAAAAAATCCTGTTTTTCTTATCATATGAGAAGCCATTGTGTGTTTTCTATTTATATCTTTATAGACGTACTATAGGGGATAGGGGATAGATTGGTTAAACCTTGGCATTAGTTTGCACGTTTAGGGAGGGGCGTTTTAGGGCCTCAATATTGTAGGGTCAGATTTCAGTCGGGATCATATCCTAGTTAGGGCATTGTCCCTGAGTTAGGCTTTAGGGTCAGTGTCTAGTCCTATTGGGATCATCTAAGGACAGTGGCACCCCCTATTGTTACTTTTCCCTGGTCTTACTTTGAACCACCATTTCATGTATTTGCACTGTTTGTAAGACCTTGGTTTTATTATTCTTTATTTGGTGAGCCTCCGTACCCCTATATTTTCCTGTGACTTGGAGTGGTATACGGTGGATCCTTTGGGATTTCCAGGACATTTCCTATTTGGTTGCATTTTAATATATTTATTAAATGTTGAGTTTTGTTGATTATTATTTGGATTTACATTATTAGGAGATAAACTCATATATTCTTTGTCCTGATTTGTAGTCATACTATACAAAATTTTTCTTGATGACGATTAATTCACGTGAAGCAGAATTTTTATTCAGATATAGTATAAGTTTTACTTTCTATACACAGATGCCAGTTAAGTGGATGGCCCTGGAATGTATTCATTATAGGAAGTTCACCCATCAAAGCGACGTCTGGAGTTATGGCAAGTATTGTATTCTCTATAAAGTATAGTACATAAATATATGGTGCTATTCAATAGGTGGAGCAGAAATATATGGTGCTATTCAATAGATGGAGCAGAAATATATGGTTCTATTCAATAGGTGGAGCAGACATATATGGTGCTATTCAATAGGTGGAGCAGACATATATGGTGCTATTCAATAGATGGAGCAGAAATATATGGTGCCATTCAATAGGTGGAGCAGAAATATATGGTGCTATTCAATAGGTGGAGCAGAAATATATGGTTCTATTCAATAGGTGGAGCAGAAATATATGGTGCCATTCAATAGGTGGAGCAGAAATATATGGTGCTATTGAATAGGTGGAGCAGAAATATATGGTGCCATTCAATAGGTGGAGCAGAAATATATGGTGCTATTGAATAGGTGGAGCAGAAATATATGGTGCTATTCAATAAATGAAGCAGAAATATATGGTGCTATTCAATAGGTGGAGCAGAAATATATGGTGCTATTCAATAGGTGGAGCAGAAATATATGGTGCTATTCAATAGGTGGAGCAGAAATATATGGTGCTATTCAATAGGTGGAGCAGAAATATATGGTGCTATTCAATAGGTGGAGCAGACATATATGGTGCTATTCAATAGGTGGAGCAGACATATATGGTGCTATTCAATAGGTGGAGCAGACATATATGGTGCTATTCAATAGGTGGAGTAGAATTATATGGTGCTATTCAATAGGTGGAGCAGACATATATGGTGCTATTCAATAGGTGGAGCAGAAATATATGGTGCTATTCAATAGGTGGAGCAGAAATATATGGTGCTATTCAATAGGTGGAGCAGAAATATATGGTGCTATTCAATAGGTGGAGCAGACATATATGGTGCTATTCAATAGATGGAGCAGAAATATATGGTACTATTCAATAGGTGGAGCAGAAATATATGGTGCTATTCAATAGGTGGAGCAGACATATATGGTGCTATTCAATAGGTGGAGTAGAATTATATGGTGCTATTCAATAAGTGGAGCAGAAAAGTGACCAGGAGTCATATCTTCTTCTATATCTCTCATTCACTTTGAATCATCTTCTGCTTTTCTCTCAAGAAACTGAATGGAAAACTGCCACAAAAATGTGGCACTTTCCCAAAAAATGCAAAGTGCCAAGCTATGCTAATACTCAGAAATGTCAAGGCCCAAGTTATATATTGTATATTGGATGATCATTTTTCCATACTGTAATCTTAGCAGTATCCATATGTCCATCACTTATCAGACAACTCATGTATTGAAGCAGAATTGATACTGAAGAAGCAGCACAACCTTGAGAATGTCAAGTTTCCCTTTATTTCTATATTTTTTAGCTTAGATGTAACGTTAAAGAATTAAAGTGATCCTTACAGTCATAAAACATCTGGGTAATGGATTAACGCGTATATCTTATAGGTGTCACTATATGGGAACTGATGACATTTGGAGGGAAGCCCTATGATGGAATTCCAACACGAGAAATCCCTGATCTGCTGGAGAAAGGAGAAAGACTTCCTCAGCCACCAGTGTGCACCATTGACGTGTATATGGTTATGGTGAAATGTAAGTAATGAAGGACCTGGGTAATGTGATAGAGGACCTCAAAAACAATACATGTCTGCATGGGCATAGAATATGAACCATTCCCAACTGGAGACTCTTTCAAATGTACAAAGCCTACATTAAGTAATATATACAGCTTTCTGTTTTCGGGTTCAGAATTATGTTACTTCATTTTATACATCTGTTTAGGAGGAGTTAAGTATTTCGACATGATACCTTGGTATCTGACTTGATACATCTACTGGCCCATATTTGGCCATGGATACTTGTTGTGCCACTTTCCTCTTTCTAACACTTTGAATGACTGAGACCAAGGGAAGGCAGCACAGGGGCACCTTAGGGCTCGTTCACACGGGCACAGAGGGGGCGGATTATGGCGCGTAATCCACGTCATAATCCACCCCCTCACTATGGTGGTCTAAAAAGAAGTGGGCTGTCCTTTCTTCAGGCGGATTCCGCGGCTCGTTGAGCTGCGGCAGCTGCCTGGTGGCAGCAATCTCTTGGGTTGGCCCAATCATTTGAGCCTGCTCCAGAGGGGGAAGCCGCAACTGTCGGAAGCCGCGACAGTCGTGGCAGGCGGGTTTTGACCCAAGAGTGATGTGACTTCCCGCCAAATCAGACTATAACTCACATAAGGCAAATTCATGTGAATTATATGGGAAATCTATGTTCCTGGCTGGAGTAGATTTTCATTCTGTTGTCTAAGTTATTATGAGACCGGTACATCTTTATAGAGCAGGTACAGTTAGCACCTGTCGGAGACCCTAGTCTTTCATGCTAGTCCATTCCCCACATTGTATAGTTTTTGCTATAAATAGCTACCACTAGGGGGAGCTAATTACAGTTGGAACTGATTATTGATATCATGCTACTCTATGGGTTATACGATTTAGCATCAAAACATAAGTTTTTGCAAAAACATAGCCCATATTATGAAAATAGGAAGACTTATATTTCACTTTATATCCCAGAGCCATATCAAGGGTGAAATTGGGGAAATGAATTAGTGATATATATATATATATATATATATATATATATATATATATATATATATATATGTATTTTTTTTTCTCTGTTGATTAAAACTTTGCAAACTGGATTTCTTGCTATTAGACGGGCGCCAGTCTCCTAAAGCCAAGTTGTTGATAGGAAGCACATGCTCACGCTCGCTGTTTCTTTAGTAATGTGTAATTCTGTATACTGACATCTGTTTTATTAGTTCTCAGTCTCCGATTTAGGCTTGCGTGAGAAATGTAGAGGTGTTAACAAACCTCACTTCCTACATCCCCATCTGAATATCTGACAGCTTAGAGCAATATGAGGAAAGGCAGGTCTTTATACCATAGTATGAAATATGTCAGTATGTTAGATTTACATCATAGAGAAATATTATGATATGTTTAGAATATAGACAATGCGTTCACCATGAACCAGTGAATCTATGATGGTGTGGGTTATATGAGGGGACCAATATGGTTGGGTTGAGGATTCGCTTATTGAAACACTGGGGTAATTTTCAAACCCATGTGGCCAGTTGTCTTGCTCATATGGGTGTAGATGCGGTCCATCCTTGGCCCACTCACCACTAAAGTGGACAGAGCTGGCAGAGGCCAAGACGGGCTAGGGCAGGGGAAGTCTCACACCAATAAATTTACTATAACTCATGCAAAAAGTTGGTGTGAGTTATACCTGAAGTCTACACCAGCTCCTGAGTCACGTAGAATTCAATTGTGACACATGTGGGTGCACCTGAATTATTAAGAGGTGCGGAGCCGATTGAAAGCCAGGCCGGAAGACAACGCGTAGATGCCAGTTCCTGAAGAAGATAGAGGCATCGCTGGAGAGTTCTCTCGCAGCACTGATGATGCCCGCAGTGCTGTTTGAGCACTGGGGACCACCCTCAGTGCTGTGAGAGAACTAATTTGCATAAAGACGGAAAACGGAATTTCTACCGAACGGCGGCGCAGAGAAGACATCTAAAGGTAGGAGAAGAATAGCCTTTCTTAATGCTATTCCTATGTGTTAGAAAAATGGGATTCTAATGATAGGATCCCTTTAATATGAGATCCTAAAGTATGGGTGACAAATGTGATTGTATCGCAACTATTAGAAAACTTTGTTGGATACGTTATGGGAGCTTTCCTTGATGTATATGTCAAATGGAGGCCATTAAAGTGAACAGGCCCTAATAAACTCAGTATTGCTAGACGTAAAATATCAGAATCGCTATACAGCAAGATGACCTACACTTCCTACATGTAATACTGTAGTTCTTTCTATACAGCCCATGTAACATAAAGACTTATTAGGTTCTTTAGCCACAGATTTTCCATATTCACTTTCAGCAATATACAGGATTACAGCAATCCAAGCACAACATATATTTTGGGGATAACACTTATGTCTCCCACAATGTAATTAGAAAACAGCGAGTCACTTGTCTGGTGAAGTGTGTCTCTCCAGTCCATTCAATCTCATTACAGGCGAAATCTCTCCGGAGCTTCTGGCTTCATTTAAGTGCGATTACCGCCTCCTTTCCTTCGAGATGTCCCTTTTCCCTATCTGGTTTATCCTGAAAGGCCACATAACAGTACCAGAAACCTGTGAGGATGAATAAGCTGGTTATTAATAGGAGACTTAGGGCGCGTCGCATGTTCATGACAAGAATGCAGAGTCTTGTAATGCCCCCTGCTGACTCAAGCAGATCCCGGGGAACTGCAGATTTATTTATTGCTACGGCAAACAGTCAATAGGAAAAACATGTCTGACCTTCCATTGTGCACTCCACTGGAGAAAGGAAGATTTCAACTAAATTATAGAAAAACTAGTTATTTTATATAAGTTTACTCTTCGCTACAATGTGATTAAAACTGGTATTATACAATGTTTTATATAATGGATCTCCAGAATGTATCGCCAGTAATCCAGCACCTACCGGACCAGCATCATACAATGAAATTGGTTTAAAGGGAGTATGTCATCTTGATTTAACCCCCTAAACCACATAAACCACCTTCAGTACCTTTCAGGGTATTGTGTATGTTCTCTGTTGGTATCTAGAGATGAGCGAACACTGTTCGGATCAGCCGTTCCGAACAGCACGCTCCCGTAGAAATGAATGGAAGCACCTGGCACGGCGACCAGTCGCCGGCAAAGTGTACTTCCATTCATTTCTATGGGAGCGTGCTGTTCGGAAGGGCTGATCCGAACAGTGTTCGCTCATCTCTAGTGGTATCCTTATAATGCCCAAGCGCTGATGCCATTTTACAAAAAATAACTTTTTTTTCCTTATGCAAAACTTAGGTCCTTGAAGTCAAGGAAGTGAAAAGCTAATGCAAGAAGCCAACTTGTTTGTGCCCTGTCTTGGTCCTTCGACTGAGATTACATCCGTCATCCCTGCTAAAGTCATCGCAATTGCCAGACTAGGACTAAGGGATGTCAATCACCGTGTAGGGGCTGGGGTTCCATCATGGAGATCTGGACATTTTGCATTAGTTATCCACTCCTTGACTTGAAGGAGAGGAGAACTCCTTGAAACAAAACATATTTTTTGTAGGAGGGCGGCAGTGACCTTTGGATAACACACGGGAGGCCTTAAGTGGTAATAATGGTGGTTTTGGGGTTAAACTGAGCTGATAGATTCCCTTAAAGGTGTATAAAATACAGAATAAGACCAATGTCAGATGACTACAATATTGGTATTTATGATATGGTCAGAAAATTGAAAACTGAACCACCTGGAATTCAACCCAATGTGAATCCAAACTGATGGGATCATACAGACTGCTCTGGATCAGAAAGGATTGTCCTTGAATCTTTTTGTAGTTCTGGTTTAGTGCAGTGAAACCCTTTTCTTATATCCACATTCTCCAACATGTCCACTTGATGGAAATGTGTCTTTTTCTAATAGGAACAATAATAAATGTCCATATAATGTTTATGAAAATAGCCTTAAGTTGCATCCACATTAATATCAGAAGGTCCTTGTTCGATCCTCCAGGATCGAGGAGTATTCTTCCCACCAAGGAACAAACTCCATAACAGAACATGGCAGACACCATTATGAGTAGGGTTGAGCCGATCTTGAGATTTCAGGATCGATTTTAAAATCTGATTTCTGATCATTTTCCAGCCGATCCTGATTGTGAAATTTGCTCGATCGCCGATCAGGATCTTTCCCGATCCTGATCGCTCAACCCTAATTATAAGCCATTGAAGTCCATAAGGTGTAGCTGATGGATCTAGCACTCTATCATGGGTTTGTGTTATATAGGAAACCATAATGATAGGTTACTTCTCCATCACTACTTGAGTAAATGTGCATTTTTTTTTTCAAAAAGATCCAAAAAAACAAGCCCCTGTATTCAAAGTTGTCAATGGCCCCTGTCCCACTAACCTCAATACACTATAAAAACACAACCTATTACCAGGCAAAGACCTTTAGACCTTTCTCTATACCCATCCTCTGTAATATCTGTAGCGTTTTACGTCAAATACATTGTTTTCAGTCATTTTTATAGATACGTGAAACATTAATTTTAGACGTTATGTAAAAGGTTTTAGGAATATTCGTCTCACTTAGACATTGGGAGGTTTTTTTTGATGAAAATTGGTAAAACTCTTTCTGTTATATATGATAGCCGACCTTTCAAAGAGAAAAACTGCACCAGATTAATCGATAGATATAAAAGTCTATTCCGTTAATGAAGGTGAAGTTGTTTTCCAGCCCATGGTCAAGATGAGCGGCTATAACTAGACAGACGGTGCGCACAAGAGTTAAATCCCCGGGAGCTGCACTGCAAATACTTGGAAATGCTTTGTACTTTATCTTTTCAGTGTAAGCACAGAAAGGACATGCACCAGTAAACAGGGGGCTTGGGAGACGGAGGGAGCGGGAGGCAGGGACATGATATATATGGTTTTCTGTAATGCTTTGTTCTGGAGAGAGACACGTATTTCACCTTGGCACAAATAACTAACTTCTCCTCTGCCAGAGGGCCCAGCAAACCATTGCGGAATAATCTTACCCCTGTCCTGATATGGAAAACTGCAACATATTTCTTTAGAAAGGGTGTCATGCTACTTCAACGATGTAACATGTGTAGAACATGGATCAGTGTTAGGATAGCAGATGCAATTCAGAGCCAAAGTAAGAACCAGCTCTAGATGTACTGATTAAAATGGTTAACATAGTACCATGTATCCAACACCCCCCCCCCCCCCATCAGGTTGCACCAACTTCAACCCCACAATGTTGTTCACCAGAGCCCCAGATGGTGGGGATGGATTTGGCTGCACTGCAGAGTGGGGCAGCACGGGTCAGGAAACGCCAAACGCATAGCGTACCACAAATCATGGCAAATCAGACAATGAGATCTCTTACTAGCAGATGTTTCGGGTTGCGGTGTTGGTCCAGGGATCCAGAAGGCTGAGGCAGGTGGTGGCAGACAGTAAATCATAGTTGTACAGTCTGAGTCGTCAGCAAGAGGGCAACGCAGTACAGTGGGAAATCCAAATGGATTGTCAGGCAGGCCAAGTCGGCAACAAGAACAGTAGTAGAGTACAAAGCACAGTTCAGGGAGCGGAGGTCTAGGGATTCTGTCCATAGTTCTGCTTAAAAAATGCGGAGAGAAAAGTCTTGCAAGCATTGCTGCATTTTTTGAGCAGAAACCGGGTCGGATTCCATTATAGTCTATGGGGTCCTCTTGTTTCCACAGGTAACCACTTTTTAGCGGATTTGGTTTCAGTTTTTCAGGTTCTTAAGCAGACCTGAAGAACGGAAACCCGAGTGCAGGTGTGAACCTAGCCTAACACGTATCACCAGGGACAAAGTTGGACTAGAGAAATACTGAGACGTCTTAGAGCACTAGCCGACTGGGTAGGAGATTAAAATATGGATAGTTATGGGATGCATAGGTAAATCATCAGAAGTCCTGCCTGAGGGACCTAGCCCTAACATGACAATTTTTTGGAAGTATTATGTATAGGACATTTCAAGAGGACCTCTCTGACCTATCTGTTTAGTGTACTTGTATTCCACGAAAAATAGTTGTGGAGCATGTTTTTTTTTATTTTTCTTATGACTCCTTGATGTTCCTCTGTTATTCCTCCTAGAATTGTATGATTCATTTGGTAAGTGGGTATCACCAGTTAGGGGCACGTCCGTACACACTCCGACATTGTCTAGGTCGTGGTGACAGTATAATGCTCCTTTACACAGTTACATAGTAGAGGTTGGATGAAGACATCAGTCCATCAAGTCCACCTCCACCTATGGGAGGATTAACTAATGGAGCAGTTAAGAAAATATGTAACAAAATTGTTGTATGGGTGAATACAACCATTTACTAGACATGACTGGAGAACCAACAAATTCTGTGCAGGATTAGAAAATATAGCTGGTTTCTTCTTCTCAAGTCCATTGGTCACATGGCAAAGCCACAAGACAGTCCCCTTAAATTGAAGGGGGCTGAATTGCAGCATGGCCATGTGACCAACAAAAGTGATGTCACTTCCTGAGAAGAAGAAAGCAGCCATGTTTTCTAATCCTGCACATCTCCTTTAAATGAATTCCCTCTATTATTAATTATTAACTAGAGATGAGCGAGTACTGTTCGGATTAGCCGATGTGAACAGTACGCTCCATAGAAATGAATGGATGCACCTGGTACTTCCGCTTTGACGGCGGCCGGACGCTTAACCCCCCGCGTGCCGGTTACGTCCATTCATTTCTATGCGAGCGTGCTGTTCGATACGGGTGACTCGCTCATCTCTAATTATTACTACATCCTACAATAGTTCCATGGATGGAGAGTACTCCTTACAAACCTCAAACTGCAGCACCAAGATCTACCTTTACCAGAGCTAGAGGTTGAGATTTCATTCTCATAAATCAAATATTAGATCTAAGATTGTGTTACGTGAGCATACTGGAAGGAAGTTTTTAGGACTTTTCAGATTTCCACTTGTCAATATTTGCTTACAAAAGTCATCCTTGTCCAAAAAATGAATTGGAATATTTTTTTTTTTTTCTTTTCAAAGGTTGGATGATAGATGCTGATAGTCGTCCCAAATTTAAGGAGCTGGCTGCGGAATTTTCTAGGATGGCAAGAGACCCTCAGAGATATCTTGTTATACAGGTACCATATCTATGCTACATTTATGCCTAAGGAAGAGAATGCAGAACTATGTAATCCGATTGACTACTTTATGTTTCCTCATCTCCCCAGCCCTGTTAACATATAAGGTTTCTATAAAATGTAGCCCGTGTATGGGCTTACATGGTCCCTATGGGTTCAGCAAACTTTACATAGATCTTTAGTACAGTTATAAGCAACTTGATAACATGTTTCAGAAAAAAAGTCTCCTTTTTCCACTTATTTGGCTCTTTCCCTACTACATTCTGCTTAATCTGACTGAAGATCACAGATGTATCAGATTTCACGTATCCATAGAAGTGTATGGAGAGGAAGGAATACTGGTGAGCAGGGGCTCAGTGAGAAAGAAGAAGAAACACGGGGTTAAAATGTTGCTGCAGCTGAATAGGAAGTTTCTATGTCAGCCCAAGTGCTTTATCCACATCAATACAAGTCAGAACTTCTGTATATATGTCCTGCACAATTCTGGGTCTGTTTCTGAATATGTGAGAGGTAGGGTTGAGCCGATCTTGAGATTTCAGGATCGATTTTAAAATCTGATTTCCGATCATTTTCCAGCTGATCCCAATCACGATCATGAAATTTGCTGGATCACCGATTGGGATCCGATCTTTTACGATCCCGATCGCTCAACCCTAGTCAATATTTCTCTGTGGGAAAAGTCACTTTTAGGGTTGATCCGATCTTGAGATAACCTTCGACCTCGATCCTGCTGGAAAAGATCGGGATCAAAAATCCAATCGCGATCGTGAAATTAACCGATCACCGATTGGAATCCGATTTTTTCCAATCCCGATTGCTCAACCCTAGTGAGAGAAAGTTAGAGAGTAGAGATGAGCAAACACTATTCGAAACAGCCGTTTTGAATAGCACGCTCCCATAGAAATGAATGGACATAGCTGGCAACCGGGGGGGTTAAGCGGCCGTCCACCGGCACAGTCTGCCTGCTGGCTGCTTCCATTCATTTCTATGGGAGCGTGCTATTCGAAATGGCTGTTTCGAATAGTGTTCGCTCATCTCTATTAGGGAGCTGTTTCCCCTCTAGCTACTGTTTGCAGAGTATGGTGGCTAGTTTCCATGCACAAGCTCAGGGAGAAGTGCAAACTAGATATTGAGACTGCAGCGGTGAAAACTGCATATAGGATGTAGGTCATATAAAATGCATTGTACATGGTCGTTTCTACAGCATGTGCATGAATTTCTTCACGTCCTATTATGTCAACCATTAACTATTAAATTAAAAATATAATAATAATAATAATAATAATAATAATCTTAATAATACATTTTTATTTATATAGCACCAAATTATTCCACAGCACTTTCTAAATCAGTACACAGAATTCATTGTTTTCAAAAGATACATTTTTTGACATGGATATTTCGGCATCAAATGCCTTGGTTAGGAAGGGTTTAATAATTCGAAGAGAGTACCGATTTGGATTTGTATGTGCCTTTTTGTGGCCCCCCCAGTGCTTATGTTATGAATTGCGGCTGATTTTGCTAGCATGTCACAATATTGTATTCAATTTAGAAAAATCGGATTCCTTAACCGGATTTCAGCTAAGTTGAGAGTGGACACATCTGTATATAATGTGTATTAACTTGCTAAAGATGATGGCATTATGTGCTTATTGGTTATCACACTCTGCAATAATAGTAATAAAAATAATGATAATAAAATTGGATTTCACATCAGCCCCTAAAACGTACTTCCACTCGTAATGCTACAAGCCCAGAACCCTGGATATGTCTTGATCTGCCTCCTCATGAATGTGCAAACTATTTCCCGTACCGCAGACATTTCATTTTTATCCACATGTTCCTACAATCCAGGTTCATTGTGCTTATTCTAACACATTTGTGTCTGTTCTTCTATTGTAGTCACCATGCTGTTACTAGGAGCTAGGATATCTCTATTGTCCTCAGAGATACTGAGTTACTGCCATTGTATGCTGGGGAAGATAATGGAATACGGGGATATCATACAGGATTGTAGTGTCAGACTCTATAAGAATGTAATTGCCGTAGCATCACCCGTCTTCTGCAGGTGGCCTTTTGCTTAAAGGAGCACATAGGACAAGACTTTAAGTAGATCCTGCCAGTTTAATTGACTTCTTTAAAGAAACATAATTATAGGATTGCTCTCTGTGTCTTTCACGATTATGGAAATTTTCTTCTCACTTTAAAGGATCAGAAAAAGAAAGTGGAAATGGTGATATTATGTAAGGTTTTACATAAAGGCTAAATTGGCGATAACATCTCGTATTTCTGTATTCATATATTGTATAATATCTATTCATTAAGAATAATTAATCCGTTATCCAAGAACATTCACTCCTTAGAATATAGAGGGGTTACATGAATAGCCCTGGGTGACCTTGCTTCTAGAGTTTGGTTAAAGTTAATAAGATTCATTGAAGTCCTATCCCCCAAGACTAGAGATGAGCGAACAGTAAAATGTTCGAGGTTCGATATTCGTTTTGAGTAGCCCCTCAATATTCGACTACTCGAATCGAATATCGATCCCTATTATAGTCTATGGGGGGAAAATGCTCGTTTCAGGGGTAGGCAACATTCGATCAAATTATACTTACCAAGTCCACGAGTGAGGGTCGGCTGGATCCTCCGAGCAGTCTTCTCCTTGCAGCGTCCCCGCGGCATCTTCCGGCTCTGAATTCACTCTGCCAGGCATCGGGCCTGGGCAGAGCCGACTGCGCACGCTACTACAAGCGGCCATGCACAGTCGGCTCTGCCCAGGTCCGATGCCTGGCAGGGTGAATTCAGAGCCGGAAGACGCCGCGGGGACGCTGCACGGAGAAGACTTCTAAAGGTAGGAGAAGAACCAGCGTTGATTGGCCGACTGTATAGCATTCGGCCAATCAATGCTGGTTCTGCATTGAACTTTTCCATTCGAACAGCGAGTGGTACTCGATTGAGTACGAGTATTTTGAATACCATAGTATTCGATCGAATACCTACTCGATCGAGTACTACTCGCTCATCTCTACCCAAGACCCATTCATCAGCCCCGCATAAAGGTTACATCCCCGTAGGGAGGACGTCCTTATCTTAAGAGCCGTGTGGTTAGAGAACTCTCAGCCACAAGATCTTCTTCAAGATATCCTTCAAGTCCAAAAAGTTCCTGAATGCCGTTCTCAAAAATTTTACAACTTATGGTTACAAAATTTCTGGATAAGGAACATTGGTCCAGGGATTCATTCTTATTGCAATACAGGAAATCGGGAATCTCTGGATCAACACCGTAGAAATAAAAGTTGAACTTGATGGATCTTTATAGCTTTGTGCCTTGATATCTTCATACATCTGAACAGGCAATTCTGGGGGATCCAATACTGCTTTACTATATGGTGACAACAGCTATGGAAAACTACTCGTACCATATGGCCATCTCTATTCGGAGAATACCATGAGCCATATTGTTTAACCCTTGTGATCAACAAATGGAGAAAGCTCAATTTATACACAGGTTTTAAAGGATAGTCCTAGCTCCAGCAAACAATAACTTCTAGGGCATAATTTAGGAATAGTCAGAGTTTTCCAGTGTATTATTAATAAACATTAATAAACACCCCATAGTTGGACACTTAAAAAAAAAAAAAAATCCATTAATTAAAATAAAAAAAATTAAGATTATTTTTAAAATGTGTTTTAGCTACAACTTTTTAATTGTTGTATTACTACGATGAAGATAAAAAGAATTGGAAAAATGTAATAATTTAATTATTATATGAATCAAATAAATTGTATTTATTAATTAATTAATTTATTTATTATACAATAAAAATTAGACATTACATAGCTCTGTAATTTTGAAAAAAAAAAATTGAGTTACCCCACTCACAGACGGTGATTGACAGCTTTCTCTATACAGAGACTTATACAGGGAAAACTATCAAAATGGCCTTGGGAACCATCAATGGTTGCCAAGCTCGTTTTGGACATTCTGTGATTGGCCTGATGAAGAGACCTGCTCGGTGTTGAAACGCATTGACTTTTTATGTCCTTGGAACCAATAAATTGATTTTATCATATCTTCTCTTGTCGCTCTTCATAATTGGATCACCTTACACCAGTAGCGCTCCACATTCTCCCGTTTTTGCCTACTGTTCTCAACATTGACACTCAGGTAGTATGATCCATCGTTGTTGTCATAATACACATATAAATAACTACTGTAAGAAGAGAACATTAAAAGGCTTCTCACAGGAAGAATCAAGGACATATATTTATAGCTACTCGCTTTGGTCTGTAAGCTTAGTTTAATACACCCCAGTCCATTTCCTATTAACAGACGCGGCGCTTGTTTCAAGATGTAGCATGGATAAGTAATTATGTAAATGGATTGATGCAGGCCTAGAGATAGGGAAGATAAAAACTGCAATTGTTTATATTAAGAAAACTTGAATTTACTTTCGTCGAGAAATCACTGAAAACATTGACTTTTAGTGGCCTGCAACTAGATGTAAATACTGTTAAAACTAAAAAATTGACAAAAGATTTTCTTTCAACCACAAAGATCCCATAGAGGCAGAGAAGAAGAGCTAATGAGCTTCTTAAATCCTGTCCTCTGAGCTGTGAAAAGTTTGAAGGTGAATGTGCTCAGCTGCTTCCCTCTATACCATGTCAAACGGTAACAGTCCAAAAAACTCGCACAAGGAATCACCAGACCCTGTCAAATGCTGTCCAGAAATTGATTCTGTTAGAGGGGTAGACAGGGAGAAAAGCAGAGATAAAGCAAAAGAGAAGCGGTAATGTGGATAGTCTCATTTGATGCATAGCTTTCCTGATTCAGTCAATATGTCCCTGGAATAAATCAAATTATGCAGTGTTGGAGGGACTGTCTTGAGATGTGTTCCTGGGGCTACTCACTGTCTTTGTGCTCTGCGGTGCATCTTGATGGAGTTGAACTGAATGCCTTGTGTTATAAGAATGTAATGCGTTCATGTTAAGCTATGTATTTATTAAGGATAGATAGATAGATAGATAGATAGATAGATAGATAGATAGATAGATAGATAGATAGACGGGTAAGATAGATAAATAGATAGATAGATAGATAGATAGATAGATAGATAGATAGATGATAGATAGATAGATAGATAGATAGATAGATATGAGATAGATAGATAGATAGATAGATAGATGCTTTATATAGATAGATAGATGATAGATAGATAGATAGATAGATAGATAGATAGATAGATAGATAGATAGATAGATAGATAGATGATAGATACAGATTGTTCTGACTCTGAACACTTTTTTCTTCTCTAGGGGGATGACCGTATGAAGCTTCCCAGTCCTAACCACAGCAAGTTCTTCCAAAATCTCCTTGATGATGAAGATTTAGAAGACATGATAGATGCTGAGGAGTACCTTGTTCCTCAGGCCTTTAACATCCCACCTCCAATCTACACTTCTAGGACACGAATCGACTCCAACAGAGTAAGTGATGGCACTGTGAGCATTGTACTGTACATAGTGGTATGAGCAACTTATGAAACCACATGATATATAGCAACCTAGCACAACCCCTTTAGATTAGGACATTTATCTATCGTCCTATCACAGCTTAGGGGTGTCCCCAAATTCTTACACAGTGTTCCTGAGGGGTAAAGTACCCTCATTACGAGACATGAGAGGGTTCTTGCCGAGCTCATGAACTGAGATAACCTTTATATGAGGATAATAGAATTGGGCTATTGGTGCCCTTCTGATACTCAAATATTATTGATAAATGTATCCGTTTATACTCTTAGAAGACCTTTTTTTATATCACTGGACAAGCCCTTTAATTGTATTGGAGTTCTTTCTATCTCTATGTGTGAGTTGGAGATTACCAGGACAGGTATTAGTCTCTGAATAGAAACAAGAAAACTTGAAATTGGTGAATAATGGAGGGGAGTTATATTGAGATTAGCATTTCACACACCAGTCTTGATTCCCTGGGTGCCCGGGGTGAAGATGCACCTAATTCATTAAGACATATAAGATTTATCTTCTGAACTCCTGGTCTAGATTATTCTAAATCATCCAGGCTGCCGGACACCACACCTCAAGTCCTATTTTCAATGTGCCCACTTTTAACACTAGTGGAGTACATAGTGCAGATTTTAGTGTCTTCTACTGTCTACCAAATCTAGAAGTGTTATGTACAAACACTTAGCAACTCCTAAACCAGCAAATTCAGCTTAATCCGGCTGCCTACAAGGAAGTATATCCTGTAGCATTAGCTTCAGTTGTCCTCGGACGGAGCTGACCATGGTGCTGAAAATGCCCTTTCTTGTGAAGTTTGCACCAATAATGGATACATTGTATTTCAGAGTAATAATATTAAGAAAGCTAGATTGATAATAATATTCCAAAGTCTTTATGAGGCTACATGGGGCAAATACGTATCAGAACATAGACTAATATTGCACTATTCAGCAGATATAACTTCAATTAGAACAGAGTGAATAGTTTGTATCTATATAATCTAACACATTTGTTATACTTTTGTAACGTTACTGAATTTGTGATGATTTGATATTATTATATTGTCTCTATATGCATACCTGTTTTTCTAAACACCTTCAGATTACACTGGCTTGTATCCAGGAGTTATTTAACATACATGATACACTGTCATACATGTATCATACATGTGACCTGACAGCTCAGTTATGACACTTTCCTTTGAACAAATTAACCATCTCTTGTTCTTTTGACTTTTGGTCCACAAAGTGAGGCGGCCACCAGTTGCTGAACCCAGGGGGGATTAAATGGAGTGGTGGTCACTGTGTCTTTGACAACCTTTATTCAAGTCCATGGTAGTTACAGAAACAGCCAAGCCATTTTCCAGTAGTTGGTAGTGGCCATAATCATACATTTCTGTAGTATAAATACCTCTATAACTATATAACAATAATAATATACAGAATAATTTATGCAAATTTAAATTAAACATTCTGATGTTGTAAATGTCACTCAAACATTGTCCCTTACAGTGATCCACTATAGCCAAGTCAAGCTGTTTGAATTATGTAATAGTTGCTGCTCCACTGTTTCCAACATAACTGGATTTTTTTTCACTAGTCCCCACCATCCCTTAGCAGTAAGTGCAGTCAGGTTTACTAGATCAGTTTTTTTGTATGCCATTTAGGCTCTCTACTTTCATATAGGCAGTGTCAGACAGGAGCAGGCAAGGGTTATGATTCTGAGCTCTGACACTGTCCCCCCCTGGTGGGCGATATGAATAACGCCCCCTGCCTGACACTGCCCTTCAGACAGTACAGAGCCTAAAAGTCACATCAGGCACCAAAACTACCTCCATTGATTGCTCAGGAATGGCGAGGACCAGAAAAATTTCCAATTGCACCAGAATCAGGGGAGAGGAGCCTATTAACATATGTTGAGTCAGTGGATGTGGTGAAAGGTCCACTTTAATCATGAAAAAATATTTCTATACATTCAAAAGTAGTTTGAGTCTTATTAAATCTGACAAAATCTTGACACATATAAAGAATTCATTGGATCACAGGATCTATGTATGTGTTCTAGAATTCAATAGTACTTTACCAGTAATGCATATGGTGGGGTACTTATATCCTATTCACTAAATCTGGGGAAAAAAAACTGTCTAAAAATTGCTAATAACCATGTGACAGATATAAAAATCCAAGACGGATTCCGTTTATTTCATGGGTTCTGTGCTGAAATGAAATGACAATAGAGCTAACGCGCATGCAGATCTAAGTGCGATCCATGGCAGCAATCTGGATTTCAGCTGCAGACAGTCTAGTACATGACTGTTATAGAGAACGTCCCCTCTCTAATATCCACATAGGTTTCCCTAGTTTCAGGGAAATGTATTCACAGTTATATGGCTTATTCATCAGTCCAAGATAATGATATTAGGGTAAGGAAGAGCTCCGGAGCAAACTATTGAAAGGAAGTTTGTGTCCATACCTAACAGCATCAACGATGACACCATGCAAAGAACTCTAACAGACACCATTAAGACCCATTCTACGTGTATCTGATACATGATATATTGCTTGGCATGTGTGTTATCTCAGCACAGCTGGGCATGGGTGTGGGGGTGAATACTTGTGAGGTTTCCTGCATAGTCAGACCCGCTCAACATTGCCGTTCCTCATCAACTCCATTCAGAACTCAAAAAGGACCAGACAAGAAGCTCAATTACAGATGGCAGCACCACGGAGCAGGAAAGAGAAATTATCATCAACTTGCTATTCAGCAGTAAAAAAGTGAAAGATTTTCTAGTTTTCAGTGTCTTGCATTCACGGCATGAACTAGAAGGAACCCCTTCTTTTACCCTCAATGATACTCTTTGGGAAGCGCAGAATGTGTCTTGATTGCCGCTTTGTACAGGAAGATGAAGAGCTGATGTGTCTACCCGGCAGCCTCTACTCCAGCCTTTTCTCTCTCCCGCTACCCCTCTTTCAGACTGTTTATTCGCCTTCTTTCTGCATTTGTGACACTTTTCCAATGTGTTTGTGAGGTCAGATTTTGTGACAGGAGATCGCACAGCTGCCAAATTGGATGTATTTCAGTCCGTAACTGATCTTCCTTTCATTGTACACTGAGCTGGAACATGATTCATACACAAAGAAATATCAAGACAAATACTAGTCAATCATTCCGGGAGGGGCGGTGGCGTCACCCCGAACTCTATTCTGTATGGAAGTCTTTGAAGTTTTGCATCTTAGACTAATTACACAAACTTATGTAAAGGATGCCAAAGTGAGTCTACGGTATTGAGCGACTTTAAAGGAGTTGTCCAGACCTGAGGGTAATTAATACTGATGATAACCTATCCACTGGAAAGGTCATTGGCATCTAGGGTCCAATACCAAGACCCTGTCCCGATTAGGTGTTTTGGCCATATACTAGGTATACAGTTGGAAGCAGCCCTGCAAGTGAATGGGAGCAGGACTGTAGTTCCAGCCACCAATGCTACTATACACTGTCTACCAATAAGTATTTGGACACCTGTGGTCCGAGCGGCTTAAGTGGCAATTACAGCCTCAACCCTCGGGGGCATGCTTTCCACAAGTCCTTGTATGATGACTAGTGGTATTTTATTCCATTCGGCTTGGAGAAGACAGGTAAGTTCTTGGAAAGCTTTAAAGTTTTGTGGTCAGTCTCCAAGCCTTTCCCCTGCTGAATAACTACAGGGATAATGTATTACTCAAATCCATGATCACAGTCCTCAGGACACCCTATCTATGATATATGGACAGAGTTGTCTTCATGAAACAAGTCTTTTGTAGATTATGTCAACATCTTTATTCTGCCAACATAAACTAAATGTTATACTACCAGACCAGCCAACTCTTTGTTTACTACCCAACCAGCACCTTAAGTAGCCATGTCATTGTAGATTGAGAAGACTAAATAACGTCATCTATCCAAATGTTTTCTAACTGTATATAAAACCATTGACGAATAATCAGATACTTATAGGAACATTGTAATGAATGGTGTGAAAGGTAAGATGATGTTCATGTCGGGTCCCTGAGCCACTACATCCTTGATATTAATTGCCAGGAGATCTTGACGACATATAGGATTATATAATGGATCTATGATAATTAGTGATGAGCGAGTAGTGAAATAGTCGATATTCGTTTCGCGTAGAGCCTCAATATTTGACTACTTAATATGGGAAAAAAATGCTTGTTTCAGATTAAACCATTATTTGACTAAAGGAGAGTCACTAAGTCCACGATTAGCAGGAGGAGAGTGTTTAGGAGGAGCGTTGTGCAGTTAAAGTGCACGAACCCCATATACTATAACGGGTCCATGCGCTTTAACTGCACAGTGCTTGCATTTGCACTGATATTCCTTTAGGGGGGGGGGGGGGGGGGTTACTCCTGCAGACTCCTTCCAGACAGGAGGCAAGCACTAATATGAACTTACTCATCCTGCAGAACCAGCATTGATTGGCCGAATGCTATACAGTGTATAGCATTCGGCCAATCAACGCTGGTTCTGCAGCAGGCTCTTCTTTGCTAGTCAGGAGAGCTGGCAGCTTGCGGTTATGCGGGAGCTGACTTTTTCTCATAGGAGTGCATTGACTAGCGTTGATTGGCCGAATGCTATACAGTGTACAGCATTCGGCCAATCAATGCTGGTTCTGCTGGAGGCTCGTCTGTGAGGAAGCAGAGTCTAAGATCGGACCATAAAGGAGACTGCTGTGGTCCGATCCTAGACTCCGTCTCCTCACAGACGAGCCTCCGGCAGAACCAGCGTTGATTGGCCGAATGCTGTACACTGTATAGCATTCGGCCAATCAACGCTGGTCAATGCATTCCTATGAGAAAAAGTCAGCTCCCGCATAAACGCAAGCTGCCAGCTCTCCCGAATAGCAAGGACGAGCCTGCTGCAGAACCAGTGTTGATTTGCTGAATGCTATACACTGTATGAGTATTTTGAATACCATAGTATTCTATCGTATACCTACTCGATCAAATACTACTCGCTCATCTCTAATGATAATAACTACATGATACAATACTAATTAGAACACAAGTATTCTAGGCAAAAAGAATGCAAGCTCTTATTTTCAGAACATACCAGAAATACAAGTAATCTCATTTCTGCCTTATCCACCTCTGGCTGAAATTACAGGATAAGGAATCATCACACATATAGGGAAACACAGTGGTCGTCCAATGACTATCTTACATAAATCAATGCGATGACCCGAAGACGTATTTCTATTGTTTCTTAAAGACACGTTTGAAGTGAACAACTCAAAATGTCCCTCCAGTGATTTGGCCAAGCAAACAATTCCAAATCCCATCCTCCCCGAGCAAACACCAGCTCCATTTCAAAGGCACTGGCTGCTATTTGCAACTGATCAGAGATGAGATCAAAACCAGATTGGAAAGAGCAGCCCCAGAGACAGGCCCTTGTTTGTTGTCAGAGAATTCTGTCATCATCCTGCAGAGATCATCTCTGTGCTCAATAACACGGGTCATACAAAGCCAGCTGTGCGCACCTGAAAGTAGCCCCCAGCACACACAGTCCCAAATCTAATTGTGCCATACTTAGGGAGTGAGAGCTCCGTGGCTGGGAGGATTGTATGTCCTACTTCCTAAATAATACGGAAGTCTTGCTGCATCTTGGTGATTTCTTCTGCTTTGAATTGTTTGGTGAACAGTTGGTTACATTGTAGATATTAGAAATCTAGTATTTATATGAGTAGGTTCTAAGACCCGAACCTGTAGTCTATACATTGTTATTTAGGGGGCAGTTGTCATATTTATATCAGGAATCAGATATGCTATAAATAATTTATGATGTGAGGTTACCCATATATAAGGCTAGGTTCACACCTATGCCCGTTCTCCATTCCGGGTTTCCGTCCTCAAGTCCGTTTTTTCGCCCTTTTTCGTGCAGAAACCCCATTATTATAGTCTATGGGGATCGTGAAAAACTGCTTTAAGTGGATTAGGCTTCTATTTGTTGAGTCCTTGAGTGGGAATGCAAGTGTGGACCTAGCGTAAGATTTGGCACCTCATTCATTCAGTGCAAAACATCCACTTCAACCAGGGACTTCTGAAGGGTTAACTAAGTGAATACGAAGTTGGTTGTACAGGGCGCAAGGATCAAAGTGGGCTCTGCCTGGTGCAGCACACTGACTAATATGGCTGGATGTAGATTCCATGTGCTCCCTGTGTTTGCTTAAGTTTCCTCCAGGTATCGCACACTACAAACACTACAAACATGTATTAGATTGTGAGTAGAGATGAGCGAACACTGTTCGGATCAGCCATTCCGATCAGCACGCTCCCATAGAAATGTATGGAAGCACCTGTGACGCCGGCCGCCGGCAAAGTGTACGTGCGAGGTGCTTCCATTCATTTCTATGGGAGCGCGCTGTTCGGAACGGCTGATCCGAACAGTGTTCGCTCATCTCTAATTGTGAGCTTCGAGGGGACAATGAGCAATGACAGTATCTGTAAAGTGCTACTAGCTATGTTGGTGATAGATAAGTAATCGAAATAAATAATAGACTTATTTGTGGAAATAAATAAAGATTGAATTATGTAGTTCTACCAGTTTCCAATTAATTGAAAAATATTGGAATCAATTCCATTTCATGAAGCTCCTGCACCATATTTTGCAAAAACACAACAGATTCGGTAAAGACGTCCAACAAGAAATGTGTCAATATTTGGTCCAGGTTATAGGTGAATGTTTTGATATATGGTTAGTGAGATATTGGAAAAGACAAAAAATAACCATGCGGGATAGTAAGTAGCGATGATACTAAGATGGGAAGGAGAGAGACTTTCTCACCTATTTGGTTGCACCCAATGTCCCTGTTACATGATCACTCAGGATACAGTCACCCTAACTGGATGCAGGACTACCCCTACCATTTGCCTATGGTTACAGCAGACGTCGCCCTGATGTACTGTTTAATATCAAGCTTATTGGTTTCAAGTAACAACGTTTTTCAAGGCATAAAACCTCTTCATCAGACGTCAAGACTAATTTTTCATTGGGATTCAGGGCTAATGGATACACTTGGATTTCTGTATTACAATCAGTTTATTCCCCTGCACAATACTGCTCAGTTTCCTCCCCTAAAATCATTATTTTCTTCACATAGCGGGAAATAATGTCAGAAGAAGTAAATGACGCTTGTGACAAGAATGCATGCTTCATACATGGCATTTTATATACCTGCGAGCATGTTGCAGAGCACAGTAACACGTCTTAGTTTTCACATGTTGCTCTGCGCCCCCAGTACGATTTTATCCAATACCGCAGTCACAGCCCTGGCAGGAAGTTTATACAATCAAATACACGCTGTACAAGTCTCATGTTCTGACAAGAGAAGTGAGAAAACCATTATTAAGTTCACAAGGACATCCCGTACTTCTCAACACCACATCACACATTGCAATACACGACAAGGAATGCAAGTGTAATCCATCCGTCAAAACCATGAAAGCAAATTCTGTGTAAGGCTGAGCTATAATACATCTTATAGCACAAAAATCGGAAGCTTTTGAGAAATAAAAAAAGGTTTAATATCCATTGCACAGATCTGCAGTATTGATCTGTCCGACCACCCATTAAGATAAACACGTCCCCATCTTAATTTCAGAGTTAAAGTGGTCATATACTGCCTATAGTAACAGGACTGGCCAGCCATCTGATGTGTATGGAGGTGGTCGGATTTCCCCCTGATAATAGACATCAGGGGAGATTAGGATTTCTCTGTTATACAAGCCCAATTCTTTTATTCTCAAGGGACATGAACCAGAGATGTCAGGCAGTAACATACACTTGGATGAGGTGTGCGTGTGTATGGTGTGGTCTGGTAGAATAGCTCTTAGACAGACTCGTACTTGGCTGACAACTGTCTAAAGTGTACAGCGTGAGTTTATAGCACTCCTATGTATACTTTTTCTTTTTAATGTAGATTGTGAGCCCCATATAGGGATCACAATGTACTTTTTTTTTTTTGTCCTATCAGTATGTCTTTTTGTAGAATGGGAGGAAATTCCCGCAAACACAGGGAGAACATACAAACTCCTTGCAGATGTTGTTCCTGGCAGGATTCAAACCCAGGACTCCTAAACACTGAGCCGCCGTGTTGCCCCATGTATACTTATAATACAGTTATGTTACCAATAAGAAGACAGAACCTTCAAAATGTAGATGCCCTAAAATTATGTAAAATGTATCTATCTATCTATCTATCTATCTATCTCCTATCTATCTATCTATCTATCTATCTATCTATCTATCTCCTATGTATCTATGTATCTATCTATCTATCTATCTATCTATCTATCTATCTATCTCCTATCTATCTATCTATCTATCTATCTATCTATCTCCTATGTATCTATGTATCTATCTATCTATCTATCTATCTATCTCCTATCTATCTATCTATCTATCTATCTATTATCTATCTATCTATCTATCTATCTATCTATCTCCTATCTATCTATCTATCTATCTCCTATCTATCTATCTATCTATCTATCTATCTATCTATCTATCTCATATCTACCTATCTATCTATCTATCTATGTCATCCTCCGGCATCTCATCAGCTCGCTGGGACGCCATATAATGAGTGTGTTGTTGGCATCGATGATCCCTCTGAGCTCCACTTGAGGAGAAATCTGTGACTATGAAGTGTCACAAAAATTTGCTTGTGCCAAATTTCATTGAAATCCGTTCAACCGTTTTTTCGTGATCGAGGAACAAACATCCATACATCCAAACTTTCACATTTATATTAGGATTAGAGTTGAGCGAACACTGTTCGGATCAGCCGATCCGAACAGCACGCACCCATAGAAATGAATGGAAGCACCTGTGACGCTGTCTTAGCCGGCGGCCAGCCGGCGTCACAGGTGCTTCCATTCATTGGGTGCGTGCTGTTCGGATCGGCTGATCCGAACAGTGTTCGCTCGTCTCTAATTAGGATTACTAAACATATGTAGGATTGCTAATCACGTCTTCTAGCTCACTTATAGCTCTAAAGCAGGCAAGAAATGAGAAAATGCTCTTTGAGAAGTCAATATTTTAGGGTTTAGCATACAGCCGCTCATACCGAATTAAGGTTTATTTCCGTTTGCCACTGTCTCAGACACTTCTCTCCCAAGGTATCTGCGGTCAGATTAGGCTACTCAGTCATGCACCTGAAACTCTAAGCAACAAGAGAACCAAGAAAATATCAAATGCAGGAACTCTTAAAGGTCAATTATAAAAAGTACATTGCTGTAAAAAAAAAAGCAAAAAAACCATCAAGCAATAACTCCAGCCAATAAGACGGTGCTGCTATTTGCTTCAATATTATGGAGGTGCATTGCTCTTGGGGTGCCAGGGACGGAAGCTTTACTGGTATTTCATTGGCATTCACTGTTATCAAATATATGTGGTGTGGGAAATGAGAAACATTTCAGCCTGAGCAAACATCAGCTCTATCTGGAAAATAATTTGATGAGCAGAGACACACTTGAAAGGGTTTTTCTGCTTGCGGTGGTTTTTTTTGTTTGTTTGGTTTCGACTCTGTACTGCTTTATCACTTGTGTCATTGCTGGGAGCAATGGTGGGGTGGACGGGTAAGTATAGGTTGTCTTGTTGTATTTTAATCATTGCGCTAATATTTGGACAATACCTTTAATAATCTCACCACCCGCCTTTGAACCCTCTCCAGCTCTCATCTATCTTTTTTTTTTTACGAAAAACTGATTCCCACATTTTAGATGTAGTCTCATATAGGGTAAACTTATAGAGGGTTACTATTGTACTGGGATGATGGATTTTTCACTGTAAAATCATATTTGTTTTTGCAGCTACTGCTTGACATTGAGTACTTACTGATACCTATAACTTGCTTGCAACCAGAATAGAGCAACAGCAAAGAACGGCTGGCTGACATAAGTAAAGCGGCAAAACGCTAAGACATAACTTCTAATGATTACAATAAAAATAGGCTTCTCAACAAAGTCATGAACCAATACAAGGTTTAAAAAAAAAATGTATTAACAAACAGGTAAACTAAAAAGTAGAGCTGTCTCCCAGGAGTGAATAAATCCAACGGGGTCAAATCCAAAGGGATTCACTTTGCTGGTTCACAAGTGCAACGAGTATTTTTCTTGTTCTGTTCTCTTTAGTACATTCCATTTAAAGGGATTTTCTGGGATTATAAATTGATGACCCATCCTTATTATAGATCATTAGTTATATATAGGGGGAGGTCCGACACCCGGGATCCCTGTTGATCAACTGTTTAAAGAGACTGAATGCTTTGACCTGTTTTCAGAAAACCAAGTGCAGCACCAAACCTTGTAGATCAGTTGTGTGTTATATCTCATCTCATCCCCATTCATTTGAATGGAACTGAACTGGATAGACGCCATGTGACAATGAATGTGACATAAAATGGAAGTGTTGCTGCTGCTTCAAACAGCTCATTGGCAGGGGTCCTCGATGTCAGACCCCACCCCCACCCCCACTGATCTTCAATCGATAGCCTATCCAAAGGATAATAACTCACTATTATCAACATCCATGGGTGTGACTTAAGGAGGGGGCCAGGAGCCTTAGGGAGCCAATAAGCACTGACATCAGTATTGAGATTGCATCTTCCATCTGGCCCATAAGCCAAGGAGACCCACAGATTGTCCTAACCACACTAAGGTGGATTAAACTCCTTAGCACCCGTAACCATCACTATAGGGATGAGACAGGGGGCCCCGGACAAAAGGAGACCCACAGATTGTCCTAACCACACTAAGGTGGATTAAACTCCTTAGCACCCGTAACATCACTATAGGGATGAGACAGGGGGCCCCGGACAAAAGGAGACCCACAGATTGTCCTAACCACACTAAGGTGGATTAAACTCCTTAGCACCCGTAACATCACTATAGGGATGAGATAGGGGGCCCCGGACAAGAGATTGCACCGGGCCAACAAGACTTTAGTTATGCCACTGTCAACAATGTTCTTGCCCATGCTGCCATCTTCTCTACTGTAGGTCTTTCTGCAATATTTTACAACCAAGTTTCCCACTCCATGTGCCCACCAATATATTACTTGATTTATATTGTCCCCAATGTGTATGTGTTACTGTAAGGAAATGAGATTGTGAACTCCATTAGAGACGGGAACTGATGTGAATGTATGTATGTACAGCGCTATAGAATTAGTTGACACTATATAAGCAACAGGAAATAAAAGGAGGGATGAATAACTACACAAGTTCAGAGTTCATGGTTTCCCAATCCCTTCAAAACATGATAGGACAGCGCTCAATGCCGGGCATTATTATATAGCATTACTTTTAATTCCAAGAGTGGTCTTTCCTGCATATTGATTTGCCACATACTGGAATGGGAGGTCTGTATTGTGACATGAAAGCATTAAAGGGAATGTAACACATCAAGCTGAGATAGCAATAAATTAGATTTGAATGGAGCTGTACTTAGTATTCCAGGATCTTAATGTCAAGCCAAGGGAAATGTCTATTACTGTCATGTTTGTTGTAGGATGAGTTGCTACAGGTTCCATAGGTTACTGCCTTCAAGCCTTGTCAGCACAGGCAATCGGGAGATGGCAGGAATCACCATATAGTTTAGAATTGGCTTGAGCTGTCAGGCGCAGCTGAGTGATGTTGTGTATTACAAGTCTATGTCCTACATAAATGTATATAAGTCATGGGTAATGTTTAGTAGTTACAAAATATAAAACAATAGAATACAAGCTCTAGAATGTTTACCATCTATAATAATACTGTAGAATATAGTGACGGTATCTGGAGGATTCCTAATGTTTGCAATGTTCTTGTGATGGTGTTAGGCATACTAACTAGTTGTTGTATGACCTATAGCTCCAGTGGGCCTGTGCCTAAAGGTAGCTCATGGGAAGGTCACTCGCTGAAAGGGGAAATTTACATGGGAAGACGTTGAATATTGCTATTAATATATAGATTAGGTGTATTTGTACAATAATTTAGCCTTCACAATACTGTAGGGAAGAGACCAAGGGAGGGACAAAAGCAAGACAGCAGAGCTAGATGTTGGGAAAAGTCAGGGGGGGGGGGGGAGTGGTGGGTATGGGGGGGTTGATTTGGGGTATAACAGTCCGTGGTGTCTCATCTTCCTCTTAGGAGGTGGCCGCTATATGGGGAGGTGGAGTGGGGTGGGTGGTTTGGGGTATAACTGTCCGTGGGGTCTCATCTTCCTCTTGTTTGGTGACAGCTGGACACATATTGGGCAGCGATCTCCACAGTGGCCTCTTCTCCCAGTAGGATGTAGCAGAGAGTCTTTGGAAGTAGACAGCCCTCACAGCTGAGTATTTGGAGCAGTGTAGCAGGAAGTGGGTCTCGTCTTCTAGGGCCCCCTGGTCACAGTGCTGGCACAGTCTGTTCTCCCATGGCTTGTACGTCTGCCTGTGTCGCCCTGTCTCCATCTCCAGGTTCTCGGGGCCATGATGTGTTATCTACTTAAGGGTGGTATCTAAGGAATATGGCATTTTAATTTAAGTCTTGTTCAACCTTTTGTCTGGGGCCCCCTACGTCATCCCTACAGCGAATTCTTGATAGTGATAATTACGGGTGCTAAGGAGTTTAATCCACCTTAGTGTGGTTAGGGTAATCTGTGGGTCTCCTTGGCTTAGGGGCCAGATGGAAGCTGCAATCTCAATACTAGTGCCAGTGCTTATGGGTGCCTAGGGATCCTGGGCACCGGTGCGACTGCACCCTCTGCACCCCATCAAGTTATGTCCTTGTGTATGTGCCCACAGGCTCCTGAACTATGCGGTTGGGTCCATGACATGTGCAGGCACCCTTAAAATCTCACTTTTAAACCATCAAATCAATAGGTAAAAATGTATGACAGTATTCACACAAGGAGTAGAATCAAGACTTTATTTGAATTGAAGACTTTACTGACATTTTGTGATGTCTGGTTCATAACCTGTAATTTATACATTTCTTGTTGTAATTCATATGGTTGATATTTGCCATGACTATCAGAACTCTGTATACTGTATATAGTGACATTTTCAGCCTACTTTCCTCAGAAAAGTTCAGTGTTGGAGAAGTATAAAACATTCTTATGACTTCATGGTTACCTTGCGTCCCACCTTGCCGAACATTTTTCATCAACCTAAAATAAATTGACTATTTTTTAACTGCAAAATAGTCAGATTATGACATTGCAGGCTCCAAGGACTCCGTATTACAAGATCATAGAATCTTCATTAGAGAAAGAATGTTCTGTACAGTGCTATATATTATATACATGCACCCATTACTAGGCGTTGGCATCACTTTGCTGCATGCGTTTTTCTTACTACTCTCATACAGATCATGAATTCTTTTCATTCTTATTTCCGTCATTCCATTTTCTTTCCTATCAGAGTGAAATTGGACACAGCCCTCCTCCTGCCTACACCCCTATGTCAGGAGTAAGTATTCCACATTAGCCTTTCATCTGTATATGTCTTAACTGACTTATCCAATGGTTGTTTTCTCTTTTCTTGTAGGGGTACATTGGGTTAGTCTCCCATACAGTATGATGTCCAAACAATACAGTGTCAGTCACCCCTAGCCTATATGACTGGCACAAATAGTTCCCTTCCCCAGCCCTTAATATTGACTAATGCCTCATTCCTCATTTCATCCTCTACCTTGGTTTCATAGCATGAGATGGCTGACAGCAAATACTGAAAGGCCATTCTGATTGCCACATTGACTTTCATAGATCAACATCAAGACTGGAAAGCTAATGGTGCCTTCAATAATTACCTATTTTTGCACATAATAAACCATTAGGTCAGCAGACTCAGCACCACCATTTAATGTTCTTGTCTCCAGTCTTAAATCTGCCAGCCTTCTCATGATCATTGACATACTAACTCTTTCCAGTGTGTAATATTAATAACCGGCTTTAGTATTTGCCCCATCTCCTCTTTTTTTCATATCCAGATGCGCAAAATATATTAAAGTCATCTTTTATACTATATAATAAGACACGACTGCTGTCAAGTGCCGCAGGCACTGGAATACTTGGGCTTCTTGATACAGGCAGTTGCTAGATGGAAATATGGCTCTATCCAATACTTGTTGACTTTTTTGTCATTCTGTTAGGTCTTGGTGGGCACCATTAACCATTCTGGAGATGGTATATGGCTCTATCCAATACCTGGTGATGTTTCTGTCATTATGTTAGGTCTTGGTGGGCACCATTTCCCATTGTGTAGATGGTATATGGCTCTATCCAATACCTGGTGATGTTGTTGTCTTCACCTTAGGTCTTGGTGGGTACCATTTCCCATTGTGGAGAAGGTATATGGCTCTATCAAATACCTGGTGTTGTTGTCATCACCTTAGGTCTTGGTGGGCACCATTTCCCACTCTGGAGATGGTATATGGCTCTATCCAATACCTGGTGATTTTGTCATCACCTTAGGTCTTGGTGGGCACCATTTCCCATTGTGGAGATGGTATATGGCTCTATTAATACCTGGTGATGTTGTTGTCATCATCTTAGGTCTTGGTGGGTACCATTTCCCATTGTGGAGATGGTATATGGCTCTATCCAATACCTGGTGATGTTTTTGTCATTACGTTAGGTCTTGGTGGGCACCATTAATTATTCTGGAGATGGTATATGGCTTTATCCAATACCTGGTGATGTTTTTGTCATTATGTTAGGTCTTGGTGGGCACCATTTCCCATTGTGGAGATGGTATATGGCTCCATCCAATACCTGGTGATGTTGTTGTCATCATCTTAGGTCTTGGTGGGTACCATTTCCCATTGTGGAGATGGTATATGGCTCTATCCAATACCTGGTGATGTTTTTGTCATTACGTTAGGTCTTGGTGGGCACCATTTCCCATTCTGGAGATGATCAGTTGATGTAGAGAATTTTATAGACTAGGCAATGCTTCCTGAGAAAAAGACATTGCAATTTAGTTCTCATCCAGGGGTAAGCTCCATTATTGGATATATACCCTATATGTTAATGTTTTATCCCCCTGGATGACACCTAATATACATACCCTTTGCCATTAATTTTCAGTGTTTTTTTGAATTATTTGTAACTGAAGAAAGCAAGAGCAAAAAAAGAACAAAAAAGGTCTATTACACATTACATTACATTTATGAGATTGGACAAATTGTATTAGTAAATGGTTTTCCGCAGATTGATGGGAACTGAGCTGTTGAGGATCACAGGCTTCACGGGTTGAAGGGTCAAAAAAAGAAGCCGACATTTTCTACAGAATACTTTAGTATCAAAAAGAAATAAGCAACAAAGACAACAATTCTGACATCAGAAGCTTAAGCTTTATAGAATCTTTGGAAATATTAATTAGTCCAGAATTCCATATTACGACCATAACACCTTGACACTTGTGTGTCTTCATAAACAGAGCAGTATAACAGTAGACATCAAACAGTTCATTATAAGAAGAGAATTAGAAGGAACAGTCTGGAGCATCATTAATAGAGAGTGTCCAGCACCATCACAGAAGGGACGGTGAATAGGAAGACAGGTCGGTAATTGAATCAATCAGTCATTTGCTTTCTGATGCTGGGCCCAGGCTGTAGGTCAGCAAGTCATCAAAAGCGGTGGCAAATCCACTAATTACTACTCTACAGGACAAAGCTGTTAACTCCCAGCAGTCTTTAACACCGCACTCTCGAAAGGGATGCAAAAAATCCCTCTTCATTCAAGACTAGAAAATTCTTGACCTATTTTCTAAAGAGTGATACAATGTAGAAAATTGTCACAACAGTCCAAGAGTGTAGGTTCTTTTTCCTCACGCTTATATTGTCTAAATTAAGGTCCTTATCTGAATGTGCAGGTTACGTGCTACAATCGATTATGGTGGTCCATCACTATATAAAGTATCATCTACCCCAACCACACTGATTTGCATTGCTCCCATTTGCCTGAAATAAATTAGTCTTGATTCATGAAACAAGAAATCAAGGTATAGTCAAAGAAAGATTTCAATCATCGACATGGGAAGTAGACGTCAGTCTTGTGTTCCATCTAAGCTTCCTAAGGGTATGTTCACATAACCGAAAACTTTTCCGCCACGTGAACTTTCCGCGTGGCTAGTCACAATGCTCCTGCTTAGGCTTGAATGAATGGGCCTAATCCGTAGTGAGTCTCGCGCTGTGGAGGCCACGATTGTCTCAGCCACAGAATCTGCGGGAAGAAAGGGCATGTCGCTTCTTTTTTAGCAGGAAAAAAGCAACCCTTGCATTGAAATGAATGGGAGCGTTTTTTGCAGGCGGAGTCCATTTGCAAAAAACTCCATGTAAACATAACCTTAGAGTTTTGTGTGTCTAACTGCTCATACACAACACAACAGCGGCATGTACACAGTGCCTATAAAGGGAGTCTATCAGTAGTAAATCTGTTATAAACCTGGTTCCAGCACCTTGTAGAGGTGATTATACAGTTTCCAAATATACCTCCATTATTCAGCTTTAGAGCCTCGTTTTCATGTAAATATTTATATGTAAATGAATCCAATGAATAAAACCTCAGTGTGCTGCCATATGAAATCAGAGGATTACATAGTAAAGACAATCTAAACTAAAATTGAAGACAACAGCCATAATATGTATTATGTACTTAAGATTTTAATTACTTCTGCACTAAGATGTTGCAGTGGGATTTGAATCTGAATTTCTGAGTAAAAGCACAGTAGTAGAATTTACTATAAGGACTCCTGGGAGAAATGGTGAGAGTCCTACTTACCCTGCGCGTGCACAGCGATTGAAAGCCTTCTATTCTTTCTCACTGATACAGGACACTGCGATTGACCCATACAGTATGGTGTAAACCTAGGCAGTGTGAAAATGCTCTAGCTTTATCACAGTCTAATGTAAGCATATACGACTATTTAGTTGGCTTACTCTGAGCCAGAATTTTATGGCAACAGTTTGGCAAAAGTGTGTTGCCTATTGTTTGCATTAGGAGCCACATTGTCTTTTCTAAGCCACACAATGCCTCCTTAGGCCCCCGTTCTTCATGACTTATTGTGCTCGCATGTGGCGATATTGTATTGAATAGATTTTATGAAATCATTAACCAAACTAGAGATGAGATAAGGTTGGACACATCAGTATGAATATATACAATCTGCATCAGGTGCTCCTCCAATAATGTACCAGGTAGGAAATATTAGTGATGGATCACATAGCACAGTTTTTTACTTATTTTAGTTTCAACCACAACGTCTATCAAACATAGAGCAATATTTCTAGCCTTATGATATACTGCTAAATTATAGCATTCTTCTCTTTGATACATCCCTTGTTTCACCTTCAAAACAAGCTAAAAAAAAGTACTGTAGCAAGATTACCTTTCTACTATATACAGGTATCTCAGTTAAGCCGGGTTTTTTTGGACCAGATTTTAACATGGAGGCTGTCTCAGAATCAGCTCCAAAAAATTGGCTAGCCACAACTGGATGCCGGCGCAGTGCATACAGTACAGTGCACCTGCATTCAGTCGCGGCATTCTGCTCCAGTTGAGGCCCAAATTAATGGGCCTAGTTGGGAGGGAGTGTTCGTGCCATAGACTCTGCGGCGGATTCCACTGCGGAATCCTCCTCAAGAAAGGGCATGACGCTTCTTTTGTCTGCAAGCGGGAACAAACCGCTTGCGGGAAACGGAACCTATTGAATTCAATGGGAGGCGTTATTTTTAGTTGGATTTTGACACAGTTTCTGTGCCAAAACCCTGTGTGAACCCAGCTTTATGAGTTAGATCGCAAGATGCCTCTCTTGAAGACAAAAATATACCAGGTTATGGACTCTAGATTTTAAGGACACGTTGATCCAGGGTTTTATACTGACTGCCAGATTGGATTAGGGAAGGAATTTTTTCCCCTGAAATGGGGCAATTGGCATGAGCCTCATGGGGTTTTTTTGCCTTCCCCTGGATCAACACTGTAGAGGATTGTAGGGTTAAAGTTTGTATTTTATGGACTGATGTCTTCATCCAACCTCATCTACTATGTAACTATGCAATTTATTCTATTGTTACCTAGATGGTAAAACTACTAAGATATATCTTAGATGTACTCTAGGAATATAATAATGTGTGCAAATAAAACGTGTTAAATAAGATATTTTTGGGGTGGGGATATTATGTCAGTGGGTTTGAATTATTCGGTATAATAGTAGTATAGTGTAGTATTGAACTGGTAACCAGTCTTCATACTACACAGCAGCCTGCGTTGCAATGGCCGGGTGATTGCAGATAGTCAGTTTTACAGATGTTCAGCAATTAGTTCTGCTTAGACAAGTATGACGTGCCTATGGCTCTGAACTGTGGCACTGACTGGCTAAGCGAAGCAAGAAGTGATATATGCACTAACAGTGTGTGCAGGTATTATTATTAACTCAGTCTAATTCAGGAGAATTATTACTGCTTCACCAGAGAATGGAAACGATTTAATTATATACTGCATATGCCATAGTTGTTACATTGCTACTAACCCAGCTCAAGTATATCTGTCAAGTATATGTATATATATTTATCTGTAGTACGCTTGTATGCATAGTCCCTGTACGGAGAACCACGGATCTATATTACAGAGCTGTGGGCAATCCATGTGCTACAATATGGTGAGTTTTCAAGACACTGTATTCTGCTATAAATGAAATACTTCTAGCAGGGCAACACAGTGGCTCTGTGGTTAGCACTGCAGCCTTGCAGCGCTGTAGTCCTGGGTTCGAGTCCTGCCAGGAAAAATATTTGCAAAGAGTTTGTGTGTTCTCCCTGTGTTCCCATAGATTTCCTCCCATTGTACAAAGACATTCTGATAGGAAACAAATGTACATTGTGTTTAGAGATGAGCGAGTAGTATTCGTTCGAGTAGATATTTGGTCGAATACTACGGTATTCGAAATACACGTGCAAAAATTCAATTCGCCTTCCCTTGTGCTTTTTTTATACCAATAACTATGCAGGGGAGGTGGGACAGGAACTAGGACAACGTAGGCATTTTAAAAAAAACATATACAGTGTATATTTATAGTGTGAATTTTTAATGCGTGATATTCGACCAAGTACGAGTATTTTGAATACCTACTCGATCGAATACTACTCGCTCATCTCTAATTGTGATCCCTATATGGGGCTCTCAATCTACATTTAAAAAAATGCTTCTAGGGGAGCATAAGTGCATAGTACAGCATGTGAGGGCAAAAAAAGACTTTCATGGACTTTAAGATAAGATTATCCTTTACTAGTCCCACCATAGGAAAATTTCAGTAAAAGCTCATCACCCAACACGGGGCCTGAACCCACAACCCTAAGATTAAGAGGCTCATGCTCTACCAACTGAGCTATGCCTTATTTCAGAACTGTAGGCTGCATTCTTATATGAACATTAAAGAGGTATTCCCATAACTCTTGTTCTGCAGCCTGCAGGCTCTGTGCTCTGTTCACTTCCTGGTTTTCTCGGCACATTGGTGGGCGGGGTTCCACTTGCTCTGCTATCTGCTATGTTTGCAGTCAGTAATGAGGGATTGGTGGTAAATGTATTACCACAGTATAAAGCTGATGTGGAAACTGATGTAGCAGAGCTGGATTTGAGTCAGCTTGCATTACATACAGAGATAACGGAGTCCTTATCTCAGCCCCTATCAGCCAAATTCAATTAAACCAGCTGATAAGTGGAAAAGATAGACAGCACAGTAATCCGGGAGCTCTCACCGCCCCCCCCCCCACTCCCCTATCTGAGGGGCTCCATTGCTTGTCAGACATAAACAGCTCAGAGCTGCTGCCGAGCACTCAGACCCCCCTCCCCCCCCCCCCCAGAGCAGGCAGCTAATTCACTTGGGAACTGAGCAGATAAGCCCAGTGGCTATAGAAACGCAGTGTCAACAATGAAGTGAATAAATTAAGACAGTGGCCAAATAAAGCAGTTTTGATAAAGTAATGTATTTAAGAAAAGTCTTAAATCCACACAAACTGGCAGTATAGATAGGATGCTTTTCATGGGACAAGCCCTTTAAATGATGACAGCAAGAAGTTGAACTTTATACTGACTACAGGCAGCATCAAGAAAATTATATATATATGGTGTCCACATGGTCCTGTATGTTTGTTCTTTCCATAAAAAACAAGAAAAATGTGATAGTTGCATGGATTCCCACAATATAATATCACAGAAATGATAATTACTGTAATGAAAGTCACACCAAGCTAAGGACACATGGAATATAGAGTGGCATTTTTACTGGGGTGCTATTCACTGACACACTACAGTCATGGGGGAAGTCTTCCATATTCCGTATTTAATACTATGTATTTCTTTCAGCTCTCTTTTCATAGGTATCATCAAAAATTGTATTCACCATAGAACTTTGTGTTGTGCCATCCCTCTGTTACACCTCCTATAAATTTAAGAATAAACCATAGGGGGTGCCCCTACATATTCTGACAATGTCTACTTAGTGCTGACAGCATCAGACTCTGTAGGCACATACACCTTTGATAATGGGAATGGCAACAGACAATTTTTTCAATCATTTCTAAGAGGAACAACAGAGGAACAGCATAACACAGAGTGTTAAATGAAGGTGCTCTAGAATTATTTCACAAATCAATACAATTATTTTGTAAGATAGACAATCTAGTAGATCTCACAGGTCCCCTTTAAGTAGATTTGGAAGTAATATACCTCTTTTCCTGTTCACTAATTTCCTGGCTGACAAGTCTATATAATTTCGGAGCATCCTTTTGCTTTCAGGTGTTAGAACTATGGCGGTTTCCCAGGGGCATTTGAGAACACCAAGATTTTCCAGCCAGACAGAAAAAATGTTCCAAAGTCTGTTTAGTGACATTTTTAGACAATGTAGCTTTCGGAAGTGTTTCTGATATGACAGCAAAACTTTATTTTCTTTTACTGCCAAGTCTGACTACAGTAACTTCAGAAAGCTGCATTATTGGCAATAGAAAAGCCATGTATGAAATTACAGATAATGTCGATTCCCTTAGAAAAAGGACTGCTTAAACCTCATTGTATGTAAACTCCTTTCCAGACAGCGGTACGATGTGCACAATAATTTGCATTATTTATTTCTCTTATTTGTGTCGCTCCATCATATTCCACAGCGCTTTACTGAAATTGTCAGTCATTGTCCCATCTCACAATCTAAATTCCCTGTCGTTGGAGGAAAACTGCACAAACACAAGTAACACAAGTTAGTAAAGTCTTTGTCAAAAAGTAACCATTGGGTAGCCACACATACATACATTTTGTATAGACATCCTATGACAGAATATCACAAAATCATGTTGTTTTAAAAAGCTGGTCATTTTGTAAAACATCTGCAAATGTCCAGTCAAGACAAAAGATAAGGAAGGACACATTTACATTTTAAGTGACCTTAAAGAGGACCTTTCACCTTCTGGGGCACATGCGGATTTATATACCGCTAGAAAGCCGACAGTGCGCTGAATTTACGGCTTTCCCGTTTTGTGCCCTCAGTGAAGAGCTATCGGTGCCAGTACCGTAGTGCTTCACTGTCAGAAGGGCGTTTCAGATAGTCAGTCAAGAACGCCCTTCCTCACAGTAGTGTCTATTGTGCTGTAGTGTGAGAGGGGGCGCTCCTTACCACCCCGGTGATGACGCTGAGCAGTGAGGAAACGCCACCCCCAGTACTTGTCTATGGATGAGTACTATCAGGAGTAGGGGAGGGGGCGTTCCTCACTGCTCTCACAGTACAGCGCAATAAACGCTACTGTGAGATGGGGCGTTCCTGACTGACTGTCAGAATCGCCCTTCTGACAGTGAAGAGCTACGGTATCGGGCCCGATAGCTCTTCACCGGGGGCACAGAACGGAAAACTGCTGAATTCAGCACACTGTCAGCTTTCTATCGGTACATAAATCCGCATGTTCCCCAGGAGGTGAAAGGTCCTCTTTAATGTATAAAGCCCCCCCAGGGTTGAACTTAATAGAAACCTATTGGTGGGCCTAGGTTCTGATACAACAATGAAACTGAAAGGCCTATCAGACACAGCTTGAAGATGACTTCAGAACCACAAGGGTCCATTTCTTATAGGCTTGACCTATTTTAGCATGATGAGAGGAGGGCTCAAAGTTATTTCCTCTGGTGGGTCCAAAGAGCCTGCAGTACAGTTACATGTTATGTACCTTTTGTATCTTTAACAGAATCAGTTTGTGTATCGAGATGGAGGCTACACAACACAAGAATCTGTCACCCTGCCATACAGACCACCTGTTTGTCCCATACCAGAAGTCCCAACAGTCCAGGGTGCAACTTCAGAAGTCTTTGAAGACACCTGCTGTAATGGAACTCTACGCAAACAGAATCCAGAGCGAGCTCCAGAAGACAGTAGTCTACAAAGATACAGCGCTGACCCCACGGCATTTGTACGGGAACGTACCTCACGGGGAGTTGTAGGAGAAGATGGTTACATGACGCCCATGAAGGAAAAGCCTAAAACAGGTTGGTCAAAAGCTTTAATGTTATGCGATCTTTATCTTTGCCTCCAGATATGTAAATGAGTCAGTATTTGACCATTGACATAGAACTTAGTGGCTTTATGCATCTTCATACAGGAAGGGCTGCTGACTACTGAGGACGACCATGGGACACCTAAACCCAGAGTGAGCTTGAGATTTAGATCAATGAAATACAAGTTATAATTAGACATGAGCGAGTACTGTTCGGATCAGCCGATCCAAACAGCACGCTCCATAGAAATGAATGGATGCACCTGGTACTTCCGCTTGGACGTAGCCGGGGCGCTTAACCCCCCGCGTGCCGGCTACATCCATTCATTTCTATGCGAGCGTGCTGTTCGGATCGGCTAATCCGAACAGTAATCGCTCATCTCTAGTTATAATATATGGAATTTTATCCCACAAAACTATATATCAATCTGCTCAGCTCCTCCAATTCTATAACATAATAGCATGGATTTATGATGACCAGTGTATTCCTTGCCAGTCTTGGTAACCCCTTCACTGCAGATAATGCATCTTATTCATGCCATCCTATGGTAACCCATGTGCCAATGCTGTAAGTTTACTGGAGTAGATTTTTGTCATCATTTATCCCAAAAAACGGATGTAGGGCTAAGGCCCCATGTTGCGAGCCAAAAAGCACTATGGAGAAAACGCATCACAGTTTTTCCCGCAGTGCTTTTCACACAAAGTCTGCAGAGTTTTCCTCTGTGTGCTTTTTGCTTATTGAGAAACCACCAGCGTCTCTGTAGATATATCTGACATGCTGCGATTTGCTGATTATTTTTTGCAATGTGTGGATGGGATTAGCCAGAATCCAACCACTTAGCAAGGGACTGTAAAACACGGTGTTTACTCTACATGGGGTCCCTGGCCTAAATGAGGATAAATCTGATAGACTGATGACTCCGCAGTTAGCACAACCATTTACGCCATTTACAATTTTTTTCAACTTTTTTTTTACATCACTTCTGTTGGGTTGAGGCTTCATAAATCTGCCCAAATTCCTGCAGATCTGACTGTATTTTTAATATGATGGGTAACATTAACCTTTACTAAACTTAACCTTTAGCAGTCATGCCATTGAAATAATACAATACTTTTTTTTTTAGACTACTTAAGCCCTGTGGAAGAGAATCCTTTTGTCTCAAGAAGAAAAAATGGTGATCTCCAAGCTCTGGATAACCCTGAATACCACAATGGACCTAATGGGCAACCAAAATCTGAGGATGAATATGTCAATGAGCACCTTTACTTTAACTCTTATGCCAAGCCTAAGGAAAATGCTGAGTTTGTGAAAAATAACGGACTAACTGTGCCAGAGAAAGCCAAGAAGGCATTTGACAACCCAGAGTACTGGAACCATAGCTTGCCTCCGAGGAGCACCATTCAACACCCAGATTATCTGCATGAGTACAGCACAAAATACTTTTATAAGCAAAATGGACGCATCAGGCCTGTAGTTGCAGAGAATCCAGAGTACCTTACCGAGTTCACTCTGAAGCCAGGCACTGTCCTCCCCCCTCCACCTTACAGGCACCGGAACACTGTTGTGTAGAACATTCAGTATTATTGATATTGGGAGGAACCCATCAAATCCCATAGAGTCCTTGAGCCCTCCTACTCTAAAAGCCACCTTACCTCCTCAGGTGTGCTTCCTCTCAATGCCAGATCTCTCCCATCCGAAGGTCAAAGAATGCGCTAGGTTATTTTTATTATTATTTATTAAAGAGAGCACTTGATGATGTTCGTTCCTGACCGGCAGCTCATTCATTATTGGCACTTTGTCACCAGATGACCAGGCACTGGTAGAAACCATTGGACAACCTATGAAGCCGTAGCCATTGATCAACCCATCTTTTCAGTCTCCATTTTGCAGACATTGCAGTATCGAATCAGCTCAAAAAAAAATTTCAAGAAGAACCAAATTTAAAAAATTCATTTATTTTTCGGTAATCGGCATCAAAAACATTTGCATAAAAAAAATAAAACTAGACAATTTGAACATGGCTTCCTCTGCGGAGTGCTCCACGGACTGTCTAAAAATTGAGAATTGAAATTTCTGATCTGAGGAGACATGGTTCACTTTGCTAGCATTTCTTGGTTTTTTAAGTTAGGCTTATAAAAAAAAGTTTGTATTTTTGTTAAAATGTGAGACTAATTGATCTGTTATGGTATGGTTTGAGCTAAAAATATACAGTAATAGTGCAGAGTGTTTTAGTCAAGGTGTAAATGGTGATCATGTTGCCATCTGTGGCTTGATTCTGTAGCATGCAAGGTGACATCTTTGATGGTCTTTGTTGGTTATGAAGTCAACTGGAAAGATTACATCTGAATTTGATGGTGCCAAGACGTTGAAAGTTGTGCCAGTTTAAGTCCTCTGACAATACCCTGTATATAACTTTGTTGGTTGGTCAAGGTTAGTCTAAAAAAAATCCATCTGATGACATTCTTGGAGACCCAATTGGTTAAAGAGAAATAAAATCAGTGTTTTTTATATGACTTGGTAAATGACCTTAATATCATGAAGCCGATTTTTTTGCACCCTCCAGTTTTTTTTTTAAACATCTACATCTCAACATGATTCATCTCAAAAACCAGCACCAACAAAAACTTTCTTGAGGATTACCGAGAAGAACATGGGAGCAAATTCCATACCTTTCCATCTGGTGACGTATGTTGCCAGTGTTCGGAGCCATATGTTTTATTTCAGGACTTGAGGTCCAGTAGACTGGTCAACCACGTGACAAGCCAGAGATGTCGACAGTGATGACTGAGGTGTCCTAGCCGGTGGGAAGCTTAACAGATGGACTGTAAGGAAATATAATACAGCAGGGAATCGCAAACTTTAGTCTAGAAAGTCAGTTTTGCACTTAAGATGTTCTCTTTGTCCTTTAAAGACTTTGTATGTTTTTGTTTTTTTGTTTTTTTTTACACTTTTTTTGGATTTCGAATGAAGCAATATGGAGGCAACCAGCAGAATCAAATGATGTACACAAAAGACTCTGAAAATGTTGAAACAGATTCTTATTATTTGTAACAAAGAAAGTAACTAGACCTTCTTAAGAATATAAGCTATAGTATAATATATGATGTAACGGGTTAGACAGAATACTAGTGAAAATGATAAATGGGTTAGGGTCATAAACGACAGGCTGGATTCACGAGTTCAATAGACATATTATACCCCATTATTGTATCTAAAGTCATTTTAATGATTTTTATTTGGAGGGTGGGGGTGGTTCGGACTACTCATGTCATGCTATGTCCTGTTCATGGATGGAAGATACTCCGACATGAAAGCACTTTAGGGTCTTCCTGCAGCTTGAGTTTTCAGATTTAGGAGATGAACATCTGCAGTTTATGTTACGTGTCAGTGCTTGTCTTCAAATCTTGTTTCGACACCATGTTTTCTCGTCAAAAACTAATTTGTTGGGTTTAGTGATGTTTGGTAGAGCGATCTTAGGTGTTGTGCTGCTTTCAGGTTGATCTCATTCCTTACAGGAGCTACAGAAACCCAGCAACCAAGAACAAAGCTACGATGATGGATATTCATATTTTCAAGTTTTTTTCTGACTATATATTGTATGTAGTTTTTAATTTAGGAAAGATATTAGCTCAAAAACAGTGATATATGATTATTTTCGATGTATTTTGTCTTCCTTATTTCTAATTTATGCCGAATAGAAGATCCAGGTAGTGAGCACATGTCCTTGGAATAGTTAAAAGCACCATAGTATTAAGGATGAAGCTATGAAATTGTAGAAACCTATAAGCTGATCAATGTGAATATCAAATCTGAGGGGTCTTTACATTGAATTTGCCAGATGATGCAGATGAAGCGGGATGAGATATTACAGACTAAAACAACACTTGCGTGTAGCGTGTGACAGATCCTCTTGAAATACCAATGATGCGTAGTAGAGAGAAATATGGATTTCATACATTGTGGACTTTTTTGGTACCCAAGCACTGTATTATGACAAAGAAACGTACAGAAAATGGACTTGATATTTGGCTCCTAGGCTAGGAACAAAGCCAGTTTATCTCTACAGCATGGGTGCTCTCGTATGATGAACATCGCAGTTTATAATGGAGTTATGTGATCCTATCTGGAGCACCCTGTAGGAGAATCTGAACTATATCAGTGTCTTTACCCTGAAACTAAGGTACAAGACGACGATCTAGTGCCAAAACATGGTTCCACCTTTGCCATATTTGGGATAAAATATTATTCATTAACACTGCCAACTGCTTACTCTCATTTACGAGGAGTCTTATTCACTGCTACCAGAGTATATAGGGAGTAGCTCGGAGGGTTTGTCAGAAAGTTGGAACTAAATTTCTGTCTTTATCATGACCATCAAGTAACTTGCTGAAGGTGTGGACTGTAATGGACGTTAGAAGTGAGTACACTGTATCCAACATCAATGAACAGGCAGTCAAGTGCAACCCAGTGAACGGAAGCTGAACCGCAGAAGGTTTTTATGTCGTGTAGATCCTCTCTTCTGCACTTTGGTGTTATGACATTATGTAGCATTAAGTAGTTCTGCTGTAAAATGGGTCGATTACTTTATCTCACCACCAAGAGAAGATTTTGCAATGCAACACTGAAAAATCTTCTGTGTGGGGTTTTAACAGAGCAACTCTAATGTATGGCAGCTAAATATGATAGCAAAGGATTTATCCATGACATAAAATATATGGCTCAGTGAAGTGATGGTACTAGTCATGGCCACTATCTTAGCCAGGGAAAGGATAAGTTCCTAAAGTAGGGTACCACTTTGTCAGAGGTACCTGCCGATATACACAACTGGGGAAATTTATAGTGTGCTGTATACCAATGGTCATCATGTCATTAATGGGGTATTCCAGTAGTAACTGCTAAATCTATGGGTGTCTGTCCCATGGGATTCCCATTGGTGTCCAGAGTGGGGGTACCATAGACTGGAAGGGTAAATGGAGCAACAGTTGTGAATGAGCCTTGCCACTCCATATGTGACTGACCTAGCCAAGTATAATGTTCAGTTATCTTCTTCGTTGGTGCCATAGACTATTAATGAAGTCGGTCTACCACCTCTACATTCAACTCCTCCTAGTCATAGTCTTGCGACTGGTTAAACAGGTGTCATAGGACCTGTTCTGGGGGTACTAGCAGACGGATCCCCACCTATCTCACAGTTATCTTATTACGGTGCCATAAGTTTTATCAGAGCCTTTTATATGGCATAATAAATACTTAAAGCAATATGCTGCTATGTTCTGTTTTTTGAAACACTATTCTTACGATGCATTCACACGGAATTCGCATCAGCATCCGCGCGGAAATAAAGCCTCCCATTGACTTCAATGGGTTCCTTTTTTCCACACGGAACCCATTGAAATCAATGGGGAAAAAAAAAACTTCCATTGATTTCAATGGGAAATGGAACTCATTGAAGTCAATGGGAGACTTTTTTTCCCACACGGATTCTGATGTAGATTCTGCGTCAGAATCTGCGCCAAATATAAGTAGGAGGAGCGAGAGGTTTTTAGTATATTTTTCCCTAAGGTCTGATTAATTATCATACCTACTATATTTGTGTAGTCCACAAATTAAGTGAATACAGCGGTACCTTAAGAAAAGAATTGATTTTCCGAGCGCCGATACAACGGCAATGCCAATCTATTGCAGAGGGGAAGCTGCTGGAGACAACATTGCCAGAACTCTTCCTTCTGTAAGGAATTAATACATAAACTCAGACACATCACTTCTTCTTCTGATTGCTCTTTTAAGAGGCGCATAATGAGATTTTGGATTTTAATCATCTTAATTTAAACGCTTCATTGTTTTATATTTTCCCTTGTTCCAATTTCCTGGCCATTCAATATCAGAAGCATGTCCGTACTTGAAAGTTTTTTTTCCTCTGACCAATCTTTAATAAGATTTATCATTTTAATATCTCGGCTTTATGGCCATTACCATTTACTTAAGGCACTATATGCTTTAGCCTTTCTGTGCTTGGTCTGTGTAAGATGCTGCCAGACACTTGCCTGAAAGCATCAGCCTTATATAATGTTCTTGTAATTGTTTCTAGAGCGTACAAACAATGCGTAACTATCTATTATTCGGTGTTTCCTCCCTCTTGAGCTTCTGAAAACAGTAAATAGTTCTCTTGTATCAGATCCAATCAGGGCAGATTTCCTATACAAGTTAAGGCAGATGTAGGTTCAGCTTGTGTGTGGCATGAAAACAACAAAAAACTTCAATACATTACATTACAATACAGATTAGCCCTTCCTTACCTTTCCTCTTGGCTCACCATATCCTTAGAGATGTGGTACAAGATCACCAGCTTTTCAAGAAAATATGATTTTGTAGTAGGCAATCACAAGATGTCAATTCTATATGTCTGCCACCCATTGGTCATCTTGTGGACTGCAGCCTGTCAAGCTATATTTAGAGATGAGCGAGTAGTATGCGATTGAGTAGGTATTCGATCGAATACTACGGTATTCAAAATACTCGTACTCGATCGAGTACCACTCGCTGTTCGAATGTAAAAGTTCAATGCAAAACCAGCATTGATTGGCCGAATGCTATACAGCCGGCCAATCAACGCTGGTTCTTCTCCTACCTTTAGAAGTCTTCTCCATGCAGCTTCCCCGTGTGAACCTAAAAACATGAACACGTCCAGAAGTTTCGATTCCTAACAGCGTGCTTCTAGGACAGAATTTGGTGCCATATAGAGGGAAGATACAGGCCATGCAGAGCCCTTATGGCTTCATCATATGGAATTTGCCACTTTATAGACCTTAGTTGCAGTACCGGAGCAATACACTCCATCGTCAGCCATTTATTACTGTTTAATCTTTCTATGACTATGACGTATCCTCTGCTCTCATATTCAGCTGCCTTAAACCTTAAAAAAAAACAAAAAACAAAAAATTGTAAGTTACTAAGATAATGTGAATAGTATTTTTATAGCTTGCCAGAGATACAGCCAGACGAATTTGTACATAAGGGTGGGCACTTTCTTCATTCACAAGACTTCTTCCTTTGGAACGTAGCTGCTCTCTTTTGAGTTGACCTGTATATATCTATGTACAGCTGGTGGTTATATTCCTGTATATTCATTTTTATTTTATTTTTTTTGCTCACACTTGATATCATTTTACGACATTACTTGTGATTCTGTTGCCGTGGCTTGCTTAATTCCTGCACTTGCTTTGATTATTCCTCACATGCGTGAACCCTGCTGTTCTTTTGCTCAGAAATCCCCTTTGGTTTGTGTATTTTTACAATGAAGGACTGTTCCCTGCCCCCGCACGTAAGCCTCTTTCCTGCCAAGGGCCAATGCGTTTACCCAAAGCGTCCTCTTGACAGCTGAAGAGACATGAAGGTTCTGTTTAACTTTTTAATATAGTATTATTTCTTCTATTTTTATTCTTTATGTTGTAGTTTTATGTGAGGGAGTTTTGATTAATGTTGTACGTGTTGTGATTTGATCCATTGCTAATGTATTGTATGAGTGCAGTTTAAGGCGGCCATGACGGCTGCGCACTGATTATCTACTTTTTTTTATTTACATGTGATGGGGGTCCTTGGGAATTACTATACACAAGCCACCGATACTAAGACATCGTTCCGATCTCCTCCGTTGACCTTCACCTACCAATGATGACTGTTAGAGACCTTACCGCAAAATTCTCATTGGTTGTGGAGGGTGTCTAGTCTATATTAGGAGATCCCTACATAAGGTGGTAAACTAAGACCATTACTTGGGGATTTCTGCTTCACTTCTTTAACCTAAGTGCTTCATTACCTATTAAGCCCACAATGCATTGCTCACACATGATGGATGTGCCCCCTTTTCATCAAACGGAGCTCATGTAATCTCAAGATATTCCATAGAGACCAGTGCTCGTTCAAGACTCCAACATTGGAATCTTCTAACATATGTGAGATTGGATTTTTCCCTTAAAGGGAATGACCATGATTTCATAGTGATGGCCAATTCTTAGGATAAGTTATCAGTTTTAGACTGGTGGCAGCCCAACACTTAGCTCCTCAACCAATCACCTTCTATGGCCGCCAAATCTGAATAGTGTACTGAGTCACAAGTCGAAGGCTTGTTACAGTGCCAAACTATTGCAACTCCCTTCCCATTTATTGGATTGCAAGCTGAGTGCAGTACCTAAGGATGACCACTAGGCATTCTACTTCTGAATGTCTACCAGTACATATTCATCTACAGCATAGGACTTGACTGCCTCATGTTCATAGTAAAGTAATATATACTTACTATAACCATCATGACCTTTATTAAAGTCTGGTAGGATGGATTTGAAAGAGGGCGTATCGATCAATAAACTCAACATTTGGTGTATCCTTCACTATATGAACTGGAGGCCTAACAGACTAAACCTTAGAGATATTCCTTTCCAAACTGTCTTCTGTGGTATGCCTAGAACATGATTGAATACGTTCGATATCTGCAGCATATATGTCATGTAATACTATACAATATGGACTCCAACATAACATGGCGCCTGGAGACTGAACTGAATTTTTCAAGTTTGCCTTCACTCCCAAAGTGTCCAGGAAGCTAAAATTTAGGATAATGTTACCGCCTATGTCTGCTTGCTTGGAGTATGACTGATGGGACCAGGAAAATGGGGCCCTAAAGTCCCCCTTCATCCTCCTTGTGAATGAAGCACCAGTGCACTTGTACATTCAATACTATGAGGATTTTGGAGACTGAGGCCCGGAAAGCTCCGTAGAAGGGTACGGACCACCGATAATGCAAGTGATGATTCTTTATTCACAAGGAGTGGGCAGGAGGACTCCCCCCCCCCCCTTCCCGTTTTCCAGCAGTAAGACCCCCCACAATCTGACACTTAATGGCAAAACCCAAAACAAAAATGAATGTTGGTTTATCAGTATCACATTGTCTTTGCTGGATCTTCAAGGTCAGCCTACATATTGATCTAGGATCACTACTGAGCAATGCATTGCTGGCGTGATATACCGTGGCGCAAGGGGTAAAGGTAACAAGTCATTGACTGTGTCCTGGTAGTGATTCATTTGTTTCAAGTTACAGGGTCACTTGAGATTTGCTGACCAAAAGAGCACAGACACAAAGTACAACGCAATATATCTATTAGGTTAGCGTTCCCTTAAATGTATTTATAGTGTATATAGTGTGCGTAGGTGATACATGTATCAATGCTGGGGCTCTGGTCACTTGGACCCCCACCTATTAGTTTCCTAGTGGTTCCAAGTCCCCCTTGTGAATTGAGCAGTAGCCTCGTGCATGACCACTTACTCTACTTCTATGGGACTGGATGTCATGGACAGGGGACTTGACTACTTTATCATCTGGTATGTTTTATTCCGTTATACTGTATGCGGTTTTATCACGTGCACAGATACTATATACAGCGCCTCGAAAGGGTTAAAGAACAAAGTCAACCCTACTAGATCTATCTACGGCTGGAACGCGGTTATCATTTGAGAATTTTCAGTTTTACAAAATGGTTGTTCCCAAGGGTTGGTACCAGATTAACCTTGTGATTTCCTCAAGTGCGTTGTTAGAGACTATCAACAGACACAAAATTGAAAAGGGAGCCGTTTAGGTTAAGACGTGAGGTCATGCATTTGTGTGAAATAATGGGATACAATTACTGGATGAACTGCAGCTACTTAGTAGCATAATGTATAAAGTCTAGAGCGCGGCCCGTGACCCTGTAACTTCAAACCATCTGTGAAGGAGCAGAGATGCCGCCAGCACATTCGCTCTCTGAACAAGATGCATCCGTGCATTGCCCTGTTCTCATACATTCGGCTATAGTCTTTCTCCGGACAGTAGTCCTGCATTGTTTTATTTTTATTGTCATGCCACCCATACCATCCCGGCTGAACAATTTGAAACCTGTTCTGCATTTTTGTTAAATGAATCTGTCAGAAATATATTTTTAATTTAATATAAATGAAATTCAATAAAATATGGTAAAAATTTTCCTGTGTTTGAATGTCTTTTTCACTTTCACTGTGGAATTATTTGCAATGGAAGTTTGTGGATGTGGATCTTCTAAGCCGTATACTATTGAGCCAGCGATGGAGTGTGTGAATAGTGCCGCCAATCACCTAGTACTGACCAAACTGTAGTCCCAAACCCCTAACAGTCTGCCTACAATGGTGTCATGTAAAGTAAAGCTCTTTATGTTGCCTGTAAACAATACTTTAATATCCGTCACATTATACAGCCTTCCACATTTCTTACAAATACACTCATGTTTAATCCCTACACCCCTGTGCTTCCTTTATGAGGTTTCTAGGCCAAAAATAATGAGGACTTACCTTAAGGATAGGTGATACACAGAGACTGGAGCAGGAAGCAGACAGCACTGTTCTCTATGTAGTGGCCAGACCAGGTACTGCAGATCCCCTTCCAATCACTTGAATGGGAGCTAAGCTGCATGACTCAGTTCAGCCACTACACAGAGAACAGTGCTGTCCGCTTCCTTTTTCATTCTCTAGATATCAGCTGCAGAGAACAGCTGATCGGTGAGGCAGCCATGTGTTGGAACCCCATAAATCTCATATTGATGACTTATCCCTCAGATAGGTCATCAATATTTTTAGCTTAGAAAAACTCTTCTACCCCATCCAAGACTTGGGCACCACACCCATTAATAATTAATATTACATAACATTGATCATTACATCCACTACTAACAATAGATGATGTCACAGTAGACATATACAGCCACCCCATCTACTACATACTAATGGTTCTGTGAGATTGCAGTGCCTAGTTTGAACTCCATGCGTTCCCTGTCCATTAGCACCTTCTTACACCTGGTTCCGACCAGTGCAGTGCCTGGGTGTCAGATCGCAACAGATAACACACTGAATCTGGCTTAGTATAACTGATCTCAGTTGAATGGGTTGTGCCATTACAGATGCTTCATATAGCGGATAAGTGTCAGATCACTGGGAGACCAGTTGCTGGGACCCCTAGGTATTAGGTTAATGGCGGCCCAAAATTCCTCTTGTAGCCTCTTGGTGAAGGATTTGCCAGGGTGTTTGTGCCCAGTATACCATTCACTTCTATGGGATTACCAGAGATTGCAGCCCTGGCAGCCCCATAGGAGTAAATGATGTGCTGAACATGCAAATATTGGTAATGGCACAATCCCTTTAAGCTCAGCTAAGCTACATTCAGGTCAGTAAATCCGGCCGATAAAAGGACCATGTGTCTCTGTCCAAATTCAAGTTAGTGAAAGTGGCCTAAGTGGATGGTCTGGTTCTGGGGTTCTGAACGTGTAGATCAAGCAGAATTCTCGACAAGCCAATGCGTCCCGCACTCTTCATATTTGGACAGCTATATCTGGATCAGCATATTAACATTATGACATACAGCAATGCTGACGCGTCTCTTGTGCCCTGATCATGGTTTGCAAAGCACATCATATATCCACTAAATGTCCTACAATTCAGAAAAGACCTGATGGATGACACTCGTTTCCTGGTCATGTAACTGCGAATATTATTATGTGTGCATACGCTATGTAAAAATGTCATATGCAACATGACTAATTTTATTACATGCCTTTATTTTTCCTCATTATTCGCAGCCCACCACGGCGTCTCACACTGCTGTGTGTGCACATATAACAAGGCGGCATAAACATCACATCTATCACCAGCAAAATATCCCAATTATTTTACAGAGCGGAAAGAAATAGAAAATGTGCAGCTTTTTCATTCCGCAACAAAAGCGAAGTTGCAGATGTCTCCGTTTTTGGATTAGTGAAATGTTGCACATTACACACATTTATCCTGCCGTTCCACCGCCAGGATCTGCAGACTTATCAGCTGTGTCTCGGCCTGGATTCACTATAAACAGAAGGTCGAATTGCGGCAGTGATGAACCCGCGTAGACAGCCCATTCTTAAGTGATAAGAAGGAGATTTACTTATGAAATTCCTGGAAATGAAATCTCGTCTTCACATTCGTTTCCGGGAATGCTTTGAGTAAAAACCCTTCTTATCAAATAATAAAAGGGTGACATGCAATTCTTCCCAAAAATATAGCAGAGACACATGAAGACGACAAAAACAATAACTGTTTCATTTGTATCCTGTCAAATTCTGCTAACCATTCTGCAAAGTCTTAGCATGAAATATCATTCATTACCTAAACGCACTTAAGGATATGCATCTGACTTGCACAGACAATTTTCTCATAAGAAATCGGAAGATTTTTTTCTTTATTTATAAGGCAGTCAAAACAGAGAATATTGTGGTTGTATTTATTTATGAAGAGCAGCCCAATTCTTAAATTGCAAAGTTGACGAACATTTTGGTGCAATCATAAATTTTGCATATCACACAAGCTCAGTATCCTTAGTGTTTAGGTGGCAGAACCTTATTAAAGGGAGTCGATCCCCAAAATCCATAATATCAACCGAGCCCTGCAAATCGCTAGGTTAGGGACACCTGAATCAAACAGTCTTCCCCCTTGTGAATGGTTGCGCCCATTGCCGAAATAGCACTTGTTTTGTCAATAAGCAAATCTGCTCTTTGGAATAATGCTGGTGATGGTGTTGTCCATAGAGATTACCATTAACACTCTCATTGCTCCAAAGAACTCAATTGTATGGACAAAAACAACAATATTTTAGCATTTGATTCAGAAGTGGAAGGCACTGTTTGATTCAGGTCTATGTTGGGTTGATATGCTTGGTTTGGATGACAGAATCAAGAATCAAAGAAGCTTTATTGGCATGTCCGAATAGATATTTGGCATTGCCAAAGTAAGTAAAGTGGCAGGGAGAGTTGAAGTTGGGGGGAGAAAGGTGGGTATGGGGGAGTGGGGTGGGTGATTTAGGGTCTCATCTTCCCCTTAGTTGGTGGCAGGTGGACACATATTGGGCAGCGATCTCCACAGTGGACTCCGCTTCTCCCAGTAGGATATAGAATTTCCTCTTTTCATCATCCAATCAGATTAAAACAAGTCAGAAGAACTTTATTGGTACCAGAAGGAATGGTTGGTATGGCGGTGGTGGGGGGTTGGGACGTGTGGGGGGTAATTAGAGGCGGCAGAAATGAATGAGTGATTAGAGGGTATAACAGTCCATGGGGTTTCATCTTCCCCTCATTTGGTGGCAGGTGGACACGTATTGGGCAGCGATCTCCACAGTGGACTCCTCTTCTCCCAGGAGGATGTAGAGTTTCCTCTTCTCGTCTGCAGATGTGAAGTCTGGGATGTGGGCAGAGAGTCTTTGGACGCACTCCCTTTGAATGTCCTAACAGGAGTAGCAAGAAGAATTTAATAGGATTTCGGATATGGCTTTATTAAATACTATCCTAAAAAACTCAATTCTAAATCAGAATTTCTTAGAAATCTGCAAACTTGTCATTACTCTGTTATTGCTCCTGAAAATGTATGAATGACAGCTGGGGGTCCGCATTCCCCTTGTCAGTGTAGAATGCCTCCATCCACTAACTATAAGACTATAGAATTGAAAATATCCAAAAGAGTAGGGGTCTTCTTATTTCCAAAGGAATTAATGGAGGTTTAGCACCATACAAAGGCGCCTCAGCAGACATTGCAGCACCTCTGATATCTCTTTAAAACCAGTTTCATAGAATAGGTTCCTGAGCACTAAGGAGACATAAGGCTGCTAGATCTAAGTATCTTTACTGTTTTCCCATACACAGCGCCACCTGGCTGCAGGAAAATGCAGGATGGCCATATTCAAGTGAATGAGACCATGTTGCAGTAACCCATAGAGATCCTCTTATTTTATAGGAGTTGTCTGCTTTAGTAGACATATTCAGAGACAAATGGTATATTTATATAATAAAAAAGGGTACAGTTTTTCATTATACTTCTGTATCTGCTTGCTGCCAATGGATAAAAATCAGACCAGAGTTATGTGATCTACAGTGCATGGTCATGTGATAGACAGTCCATGGCCATGTGATAGACAGTCCATGGTCATGTGATGCACAGTGAGTGGTCATGTGATGTACAGTCCATGGTCATGTGATCTGCAGTCTATGGTCATGTGATATACAGTCCATGGCCATGTGATAAACAGTCCATGGTCATGTGATCTGCAGTCCATGGTCATGTGATATACAGTCCATGGCCATGTGATATACAGTCCATGGTCATGTGATGAACACACAGGTGCACAGCTCGCTATAGTCACAGCACAGTAATCAGACATCTTCCTGGTAATGAGCTGTGCACTTGTGTGCTCATCACATGACCATGGACTGTACATCACATGACCACGCAATGTGCATCACATGACCATGGACTGCAGATCACATGACCATGGACTGTTTATCACATGGCCATGGACTGTATATCACATGACCATGCACTGTGCATCACATGACCATGGACTTTATATCACATGACCATAGATTGATTTTTCTCCAATGCAAGTAAGCAGAATGAATGACAGCCTGCAGAGAACTAGAAAACCATGAGGTACTATTATAGAAAGTATATTAAAGGGATTCTACCACTAAAACACTTTTTTTTCTAGTTACCACGTCGGAATAGCCTTTAAAAAGGCTATTCGTCTCTTACCTGTGGAAGTGCTCTCCGCCGCGCCGTTCGTTCAAAATACCGGTTTGTACCGGTATGCTAATGAGTTCTCTCGCAGCGATGGGGGCATCCCCATCGCAGGAGCAGCGATGGGGCGTCCCCATTACAGCTCGAAAACTGACCGCAGCGCCGCCTCTCTGGTCTTCGGTGTCCTCCCCTTGCTTCTTCAGCGTACTGTCGGATGCCTGCGCAGTACGCTCTGTTCGACGAAGATTGCCGAACGTACTGCGCATGCGCGAAATTGCGATCCCAGCCATAGTGCGGGCACCGAACTTTCGCGCATGCGCAGTACGTTCGGCAATCTTCGCCGAACAGAGAGCATACTGCGCAGGCGTCCGACAGACGCTGAAGAGGCAAGGGGAGGACACCGAAGACCGGAGAGGTGGCGCTGCGGTGAGTTTTCGAGCTGCAATGGGGACGCCCCCATCGCTGCTCCTGCGATGGGGACGCCCCCATCGCTGCGAGAGAACTCATTAGCATACCGGTACAAACCGGTATTTTGAACGAACGGCGCGGCGGAGAGCACTTCCACAGGTAAGAGATGAATAGCCTTTTTAAAGGCTATTCCGACGTGGTAACTAGAAAAAAAAAGTGTTTTAGTGGTAGAATCCCTTTAAGGAATTGTATAACCTTTTATTATACAAACAACAAGATTTGTCTCAACAGTGGTCTGAAAGTGGCCAACCCCTTTAAGGACATCCTATCGATATGAAAGCAATTCACAATGAATGATCAAGTTTGACCTCCATTTTCTAGTTCTTATATACAGTAGACATGATCTTCTCTGTAACTACACTGCATACTGATCCTGTACTGGTCTTGGGTATAATTCACAGACACACCAGTATAACAAAATCCACCATTTGTCTAGACATAGATTTAGGCTTTGACTACTTGAACAACATGTCCTTATGCTACATACTGTAAGATAAAAGTGTTGCGCCGCATCTGGGCAAACTATGAAGGGCCCGAATTTGGGTGTAGTATAAAAAAACATACTCACCCGTCTTTGTGCTCCATTGCCCACTGCCTGCTCCTTTGCGTGCTTTGCCTTGGTCCCAGAAGTCCTGGTCCTCACATGACCTCTGATGTCACTCAGTGACCTCAGCAGTAGCTGGAGAGGGACTGGTGACATCACTCACAAACATCATCGCTCTCTCCATCCAGATTACACTTGAACCCGTCTCCTTCGTAGTTAGTCCAGTTTTTGGACAAACCCTTTAAAGTCTTAATCCAATGCTAAATCATTGCATCTAGTGATAGTGAATGGGGTCAAACTGAGACCTGCAAGGTACTGCAACATGACAGTAGACAGGCATCTAACCCTGCGGGATTTCTGCACACTTTATAGTATGAAAATACATTTTTGCAAAATTATTCTATTTTTTTCTTTTGCAAAATGATATAAAATGGTATAAAGTATTGTTATGGGCTACCAAATATCGATCAGTGTCATGTATTAGGTGACAATGATTGCTGGTGTGTTGTGCTGGGAGATGTCAGCGTGTGACACATAATAGTATCTTGTGTCATGTAAGGATGCTCAGATTTCAAGCGATCATGTACGAGCTTGTATCTCCTGGGTGATCACAGCATCTGAAATATGGGGCTGTCTGTACCAGGATGGAAATAAAATATCATGGCCATGTAGAATAGCACCTGCTGTAGTGGCGGCATCCATAGTATTTTATTGCAATAGGGCTCAGTTATTAATGCAAGGGTTTATGGGCTCCTTGCAAGTTTATGGGGTCTTGTTCTCGTAAGATTATGATTACAACAAACACTGTGAACAATTATGTCCTTCTTTACTTTACCTCTTGGCTTTAAATATCCGTATGTGAGAGGTGCAAGATAACCAGCTCTGGAAAGGAAAACATGGTTTCACAGAAGTCTATTGAGAGATGTGTATGCTGGAATTGTATATGTGGCCACCCACTGGTGGTGATGTGAACTGTAGACCACTGAGGGTTTTGCTGGCATGTTGAGGTAGGGCATTTAACTTTTAGGGGGAGTTCACACGGTGTAACGTGGAGCGCAATCTGGCACGTATACGCCACAAAATTATGGGCGCAAAATTATGCGCCATATATGATCATAACTCCCATTGAAATCAATGGGATGTTTTTGAGCACGCAAACTGCTGACATGCGTATATGTGCCAGATTGCGCGCCACTTTACACCATGTGAACTCCCCCTTATTGTGAGAAATTGGAGTCCTTAGTAAAAAGTTAAAGAGGACCTTTCATGTCCTCCAGGACATACGGTGTAATACAGCACTAGCGGGGAGGAACGTCTCCCCTACTCCTGACAGTACTCCCCCATAGACGAGTATTGGGGGGGGGGGGCATTCCTCACTGATTAGCGTCATTGCTGAGCGGTAAGGAACGCCCCCTCTCACAGTACAGTGCAATACACTCTACTGTCAGGAGGGGCGCTCCTCACAGACTGTCAGAAAGGCCCTTTTGACACTGAAGAGCTATGGTAATGGCGCCAATAGCTCTTCACCGTGGACACAGAACGGGAAAGCCGCTGAATTCAGTGCACTTTAGGCTTTCTAGCGGTGTATTATGCCGCATGTGCCCGAGGACATGAAAAGTCCTCTTTAAAGGTGAACTTACTATATGTATAATTTGATTATATGCTAATTTACCAATTATAAGTAAGTAAGGGAGTCTGTCAGGAGGAGAATCAATATCAGATTAATAAAAGCACATTGTAGGGCTGTTTCTACACTTTCTAAAGATGCCTTTATTATTCTATATTCCAGCTCCATTTTCATGAAATTATTCTCATTTCAATTAACTGAAAAGGACTTTTTGAGCGATTTTTTCATGTTGGGGCTTTAGTCTCTGAACTAGATAAATATCAGTAACAGAAAGGCCATGGTCATGTGATATACAGTCTGTGGTCATTTGGTGTACAGTCCATGGTCATGTGGTGTACAGTCCATGGTCATGTGATGTACAGTCCATGGTCATGTGATTTACAGTCCATGGTCATGTAATGTACAGTCCATGGTCATGTGATTTACAGTCCATGGTCATGTGATCTACAGTCCTTGGTCATGTGATATACAGTCCGTGGTCATGTGATATATAGTCCGTGGTCATGTGGTGTACAGTCCATGGTCATGTGGTGTACAGTCCATGGTCATGTGATGTACAGTCCATGGTCATGTGATATACAGTCCATGGTCATGTGATGTACAGTCCATGGTCATGTGGTGTACAGTCCATGGTCATGTGATGTACAGCCCATGGTCATGTGATGTACAGTCCTTGGTCATGTGATGTACAGTCCATGGTCATGTGATCTACAGTCCATGGTCATGTGATGTACAGTCCATGGTCATGTGATCTACAGTCCTTGGTCATGTGGTAGACACACAGGTGCACAACTTGTTATAGTCACAGTTCAGTAATCAGACCTGTGCCTGGTAACAAGCTGTGCACCTGTGTGTCCATCGCATGACCATGCACTGTATATCACATGACCATGGACTATACACCACATGACCATGGACTGTATATCACATGACCATAGACTGTACATCACATGACTACAGACTGTGTATAGCATGACCATGGACTATACACCACATCACCATGGACTGTACACCATATGACTACGGACTATATATATAATGACCATGGACTGTACACCATATGACCACAGACTGTATATCACATGACCATGGCCTTTCTGTATCTGATATTTATCTAGTTCAGAGAGTAAAGCCCCAACATGAAAAAGATCCCTCTAAAAGTCCTTTTCGGTTAATAACATGAGAATAGTTGATTTCAATGGGTTCCTTTTTCCGCAAGAGGAAGTCAATGGGAGGCTTTCTTACCACACAGATTCTGATGCAGATTCCGCGTCAGAATCCGCGCCCAAATACTCAGTGTGCATTACCCCTAAAACACAGCATTTTTTTCTGGAGGAGACAAAAAACGTTCCATTTTCGCAACGTGGGGCTTTATCCTAAAATAAGTTGTCTAGCTTCTGTCAGCCCGTATTTTGAACCACAACCTGAGGCGGCCTCCTCCTCAGGTTCCAGTCCAAAAAACCCTGTGTGAACTTACCCAAATAGTTGTTTTAACAAAATCAGGGTATTTTGGAAAGAAATGCAGTTTATTGCAGGCAGCTGTATATGAATCACACGGATCTGACTATAGGTCTACTAAAGACACAACATGTTTCTCATTTATTTCTATTCATTCAGTTATGAAGCCGTCATTATAAGGATAAATACAGAAATCACAGAGTCTCCTGCACCTTCACAAGCACAGTATAAATGTATTTTCCTGCTCTTTATGTTACAGGTTAATACAGCGACTATAATACATCACATGCTCAGATCACAAGGAGGGGGATAGAGAGCCGCCTCAATGCAGAGACATGGCACCAGAGGACTGTTTAGCTATTCATTTATTTACTGATCCACTCCCCCCCCCCTCACCTAAAATATGTGCCCATTCCGGCAGTCAGGGAGGTAATTATATCTATTGACATTATAAATCACATTCTCTTATTACTGCGGTACTATGTGATTTCAGCAGTTCAGTAAGCTGCATGCAACATGATATTTCATGAACCTATTCCCCAGTATTATACTCTCACAATGGCTCTATAATTGCTTGCGTTCCGTCAGCACACCAGATGACCCTGCTTCTGTTTTCTAGAAGATAACCAAACCTGAGGAGAGAGATGGGAAGGGCAAGATAAACCGGCTCGCAGAGGAGGAAGAAGTGTAAAAAAAAAGGGTAGACTAGCTTGATGGCCGATGTGCTACAAAAACGGTGTCATAAAACAGCGATTTCACAATGAAGGGTAAGATAAAAGGACAAAATATGACAGTATTCTGATATAAAGGAAGGTTCGGGGGCTGGAACAAAACATTACCAGGGCAATGTATAAATATAATGTAAGCATAGTATAAGTATATAAGTATAATGTATGTTTATGTTCATAGGAAGATGCAACACTTGATACATACCTATCTAACGGACCTTGTAAACATAGATCTTAGATTTACTTCGTACATGACTCTAGGTTTGTAAGAGACAAAGTTCCCTCAAACTGTTGATTTACAAAGAGTCTGTCTCCTTATTTGACACACACATAGTAGTCTATGGAGAAGACAAGGGAAGGAGGAGGCTGCTGCTGACTAGTTCATTTATTTACTGACTCTTTTTCTGCAGTAGTAAAGTCTAATCTTGAAGTTACAGCATTTACAAAAGAGCCTTCCCTCACTCGGGGTTGGTTCACATTTGCATTGGTATTCCGTTGAGGAGAGTCCACATGGGGACCCCCGAACGGAATACCATATGCAATTGCAAGCGCTGTGCAATAAAAGCACACCGATCCCCATAGACTATAATGGGGTCTCTGTGCTTGCCGTCAGATCTCCCCACAGAACATGCGGACAAGAAAGTACTTCACAATCTACTTTCCTGTCCGCATGATTCATGGGTGCAGCATGCGGCAAGCACACATTATAGTCTATGTAGTCCATGTGCTTTCACTGCACACCGTTTGCAATTGCGTTTGGTATCCGTTTGGGGGGTCCCGATGCGAACTCCCCGAACAGATTACCAAACACAGAAGTGAACGAGAGGTCACAGTGTATCAGAAAGCAGTAGTTTTGCTCCTACTCCCCTATGCATAGACTTCTATGTAAAAAGTAACTTAGCTGGTAAAGATGGAAACCTATTTCTTTAATAAGATGTGTCTCAAAGCTTCTTATATTCAACTGTACTTTTCATTTATGAGCAGTTGTTTATAACTAAAGATACGCTTTATTAGAAGCCAAGATCAGACGGTCCCTTTCAATGACAGTCATACCAGAGAGATAGAAATCTTTGAAGTCCACCTAAAAATTTGTACATTTTTTATTTTCTTGCAGCAGGCATGATATATCATTAAAATATTTTGTAATATACCTTATTAGCAAATTTTGGTTCCTTTCTTCAAAAACATGTACAAAAACACTAACAAAATTTCGGTTCCTTTCTGTAAAATCCTGTTGTAAAATTCACTCTATAACCTTTGTTTATCTTCTTGTTTTTGGCTTTTCCCTAGTTGTTGATATGTTATGTGCGGGTGGCCAGCTCCTGTATAGCAGGACTTAAGTGGGGGCACTTCAAATAGTTGTATTTCGGGCTTTATAATCCCTAGAATGGTGGTTCTGGGGTCATATGTAAGCTCAGATTTACAGCTCTAGCTATGACAAAACCAGATATATCACCAGACATAGAAAGTTTGCAGTAGGTGCTGTATGTGTAGTGCCATTCCTGAACTTGTTTTCAGCTGCAGATACTCACATCTAAAGCCAGTCATTTTATAAATACTGCCATGATCGCTGTGTCCTCACTTTCTGCCAATGTGCTCTTTGCTCTAATGGAAGCCATCAATGATCAATTCAGTGACATGACTAATTTCACCATATCATGGAGAATATGTGCACTGGCCAATTTATATTACTTTTTTTTTTTTAATGCAGATTGCAAGCCCCACGTAGAGCTCACAATGTACTTTTTTTCCCTATCAGTATGTCTTTTTTGGAATACAGGATGGAAATCCATGCAAACACGGGGAGAACATACAAACTCCTTGCAGAGGTTTTTTTGCCCTTGGCGGGATTTGAACACCAGGACGCCAGCACTGCAAGGCTGCAGTGCTAACCACTGAGCCAGCGTGTGGTCAGTTTGTATTACTGTGCTTCTCTGCAGCTCAGGGCTCGTTCACATCTGCGCCCGGTCTCCGTTTTGCAGGTTTCCGTTTCCTGCAAAAAACAGAGGCAGGAGACGAAAACCTGCAGGACTCTTTCATACCCATTCATTTGAACGACGTGAACGACGGTGAGCGTTTTATACTCTCTGCCGCAAAACCGTTTTTTTTAATCCGGACACAGAGTCGGACATGCAGTACTCTGTGTCCGGATTACAAAAAAAACGTTTTGCGGCGGAGAGTATAAAACACTCACTGCCACTCACAGCCGGACCCGGTCTGTGGTTTCCGTCTTCTTGCATGCAGAAGACGGAAACCACAGAACAGAGACCCAAATGCAGGTGTGAACCTAGCATCAGTCTCCTTCTCCTGCTGCCCCTGGACAGAAAATGGGCAGACCTTGTAGCCATATGGCGCCACCAACACGTTCAATGCTTTAAGAAGTTCAGTGGTGCAGGCAGTCATGGGAGAACACTAGGTAGAGTGTGCTGATGAGGGTGAGTTATCTAAGGTGGTGACACATTGATATCAAAAATGGGGTACTGGTGCTGCACTGTCAGTGATGGATAAGCACCACCTATTGGTGATGAAGTGAATGACAGTTAGTTCGTGAAAGTAATTTTTTTTCCCGATAAAATTGCTCCAAAATTTTCTAGAGGTGGAGCCTTAGCCAGTTGCCTATCTCTGCCTTCTCAATGTCCCTTCTTTTTTGTGTAGAGAGGAACTTCCATTCGAAAAAAACAAAAAGAATTAGATGAGATTAGAGCGAAATAGACATTGGAGAAAGTGGGGAAAAAAAGTAGAAAGAGAGGAAGATAAGTGTGTGAGAATAAACTGGAAAATAGATGGAATGACAAATGAACAAAGAAGAACACGATACTGGAGAGCGAGAGGAAAGAAGTAGAAGAAGGAGTAGAGAAAGCAAAGAAGGAATGAAAAGCAGAGAGGAAAGGGTGACAGAACAAGGAGAAAAAGAGACAGAGAGTAAAAGGAATCGAAGAAAACGGCGGCTGTCTCCGAGCTTTAAAGCTTTCATTTCCAGAAGTGTCATCGCCCCGGTAAGGTGTGGAAAATAAATTTGCAGGCCGATAATATACATTTTTTTTATGGGCTAATACATAGCTGGTGTGAGCAGAAGGATTGTATCGTAAAAATATATTGACCTTCTATTTATCCGGGAGCATTGGAGGGGAGGGGTGACAGCAGACGGCGTATTTTTCTCTCAACACTGAAAATTCACTGAAGAGGAGAGGAATAACCCAATAAACAAGTGAGAGAATAGAAGTCATTTTACAGAGGCCGCAATTTAGGGACATAATAACGTGTGAATTATTTCTGGGGACTGTCTGCTGCCGGCAGTGTTTGCAGCGCTGTGCAGTGACAAGCGTTCCAGCTTCACAAAGATTTTAAAGATCCAATTTATGTATCAAGGCCAAAATCGTATATCCCAAGAGGAATGCATCACCGTTCTATGATGCCTTTAACGTCCCACATCCACTCCTGGTAGAATAAAGAAGAGGACATCTTATAGATCACTCATTGTATGGATGCAGTTTTATTTCTAAATTGAAGCTTTCATTTGATACAATGCTATATGAAAGCTATTCTTCTGCATCTATTGTCACTACACAAAGACTAGGAATACTGCTGCTCATTGGTTTAGCACTTATGTAAATTGTGCGGAATGGAAGAAACTCTATACACAATATTAATAAAAAAAAACATGGAGACAAGTCAGGGTTGTCTAAGTAAGAGTCTGATGGATGGTTCATGTTCATGGGACTCTTTGACCTATCAAAGAATACTCTAGTGGCCCCAGGACCAGACTACAGAGCAGGGGTCTCAAATTTGCGGCCCGCAGGCCAACTGCGGCCCTCGGGACAATAGTTTGCGGCCCCCGGCGGCCGCCATAACCGCTGGGTGTCTACTGCTTTAAGCAGTAGACAACCGGCACTAATGTCTCCGATCGGACCGATCGGAGGCATTAACCCTTCCGGCGCCACGGTTAAAGGTGCCGGAGGTGCCATTTTCCCGGCGGCGCATGGATGCTGCCATTTTGCCGGTGATGCTCCAGGGCTGACGTCACATTGCCTTGACAGCCGGGAGCCTTTACAAGGCTCCCAGGCTTGTCTGAAATCTCTTTTGCAGGCTGCTCTATGCAGCCTGCAAAAGAAATGATGATTTTTTGCAATGCATTGTAATGCATTACATTAGTGATCAGACCCCCTGGGGTTCAACACCCCTAGGGGGTCTAATAAATGCAAAAAAAATTAAAAAAAAAAAGTAAAAAAAAAATATAAAAAAATATAAAAAGTATTAAAAATTCAAATCACCCCCCTTTCCCTAGAACACATATAAAAATAGTTAAATACTATGAAACACATACATGTTAGATATCTCCGTGTCCGAAATCGCCCGCTCTACAAATCTATAAAAATATTTTTCCTGTACGGTAAATGCCGTAGCAGGAAATATAGTCAAAAGTGCCAAACCGCCGTTTTTTCACTGTTTTGATTCTGATAAAAATTTGAATAAAAAGTGATCAAAGCAATAGCATTTCCCAAAAATGGTAGAACTAAAAAGTACACCCAGCCCCGCAAAAAAAGACGCCCTATGCATCCCCGTACATGGACGTATAAAAAAGTTACGGCTGTCAGAATATGGCGACTTTTAGAAAAAAAAAATTGGGAAAACCTGATGCGGCCCAGCCTCACCCAGACTCTACCACCAGCGGCCCCGGGGTAAATTGAGTTTGAGACCCCTGATATAGAGAGTGTGGTCAACATATTGTATAAACAGTCACCCAGTCGCTGCCAGTACTTTGCTTCTTGTTATCTCTGAAGAAGAGTTCAGGATCTTCCGATTTATGTTCTTGTTCCAGATTTGACTGTGCCTCGATTTATTTCTGATCGTTCCTCTTCCTGACCACATGAACTCCAGGGTTGCACTTACAACTCTATACGCTATTTCAGCCCAATACACGATAACATGGGTCACATCGGTTGATTATTTTTCTGAACTTCATGATGTTTTCGAGGAACATGCTGGAAGAGATTTATCAATGCTCAGCAATATTTGGTGTGTGCCTGATCCTGTTTACGAACCTGTTATAGAAAAAAAAAAAAATCCAACCTGCTAAAAATCTTCTAGACAAAATCTGTGGTTGAGTATGTTTGTACCATTTCCTTTCTGTAGGTCCTAAGAGGAACAGTAAAAAAAAAATCTGTACTGTTTACAACGTATTGGGTTAGTTGTACATCATGTTTCAAATAATTATGTAAATCGCATATAAGTGTCATAAAGATGTAATTTTGTTTTTCAATTAAACTCATGGCTGGTTTTGTGTATCAGGACTCTTTGGATCACTGAAATTAATCTCAAACACCTGGGAGAATTAGGTTTCCAGGTGAGCCCAATTAAAGGAAATTACTTAAGAAGGACGTTCCCCATTATTAAACAGGACACAGGTTTTAAGTGATATGGGAAAGAAAAAAGACCTTTCTGCCGGAAAAAAAGCATAGAGTATTGCAAAAGTGTAAAATATAAGGTATGAAAACATTAGATGTTTCACAAAAACTTAAGCATGATTATCATACTGTGAAGAGATTTGTACCTGATTCAGAGCACAGATGGGTTCATGCAGATAAAGGCATAATGAGGAAAGTTTCAGAAGGACAAATCCATTGGATTAACAGAGCAATTAAAATACCATTACAAAGCAGAGAACAGGCCTTTGAAGCTGCTGGTACCTCTGGAGTCCCACAAATGTCAAGGTGTAGGATCCTCCAGAAGTTTGCAGTTGTGAATAAATCTACTACTTGGTCACCCCTAAACAGTGCTCACAAGGAAATATGGTTGAGGTGGGCCCAGACATACATGAAGACTAGAGATGAGTGAGTACTATTCGAAATGGCCGTTTCGAATAGCATGCACCCATAGGAATGAATGGAAGCAGCCAGCACACAGACTTTGCCAGCAGTCGGCCGCTTAGCCACCTGTGTGCCGGCCACGTCCATTCATTCCTATGGGTGCGTGCTATTGGAAACTGGAGTTTCTAATAGTACTCGCTCATCTCTATTAAAGACCTATCATATAGATGGGTTTATTGGTCACATGGCCTAATCGCAGCTCAGTTCCATTCAAGTGCATGGCCTGAGCTCTGATAGAACTGGAGTGCCGGCATGCCAAGTAGCTGGCACTCTGACTTTATAATACAGGCGTGGACAGCTGGCAGCCCAGAAGACGTGACAACTCGTGCACAGGAGGCCCAGATCGGAAGACTAGTAAGTATAATGGGGTGGGTGTGGGTTGAGTTAGTTAGGAAGGGCTAGTAGCAGCAGGCTAGCTAGGGAAACAGGGAGGTGGCGTGATTCAATTGTGAGTGAAGCCCAAAGCATCATAGTAGTTGTAGGAATACACAGAAGAAGAAGAAGATGCTGCATAAACAAATGCAGAAGATGCCAGGAGCTCATAAAGAAACCTAAAAATCACTCAAAACACTCTTTAAGGTATATAGGTGCACTTTTTAACAGATTTTTTTTTTTTTTTTTTATATAATTTTTTTTTACCTGGAAAACTCCTTTAAGTTACAAGCTACTTATCTTTACAATGGTCGTTCTGGCACCTTGTATCTTGAGTTACCACTGTACAAGAATCAAATACCAGAATCACTCTTTGCCAATCTGGCAAGCAGAGAAGGATGAAATGCCCTCTATGAAGTCTATATGCCCTATGGACAACACAATGTCCTAGTGGATACACCGATTGAACAATTCACTACCCCATTAGCTTTCAGTATTTATTCTGTAATTATTCTCCGGCTTTCTCCTGTATTTTTCTATCTGATTTTTTCTTACAATAACAGTTGGTAAGAAGTGAATAGTGGCCTGCTCCCTGATAATCATTATGGAGAGGATCAAATGTAATTAATACAATGCATGTAATTAGACCTGCTATTGCTGTGTATTGTGTATCAATGAACTTTTATGGTGTCTGTAAATCCTCTATTGAATGCAGTTAATGAGCGAGGACCGCGCCGCAGAGCACATATAAAGCTAAATCCCTTTTATGTGTTACAATTTATGAGAGAACTTAGAGACACGTAGCACAAAGGGATTTCTACAAGCGAAAGAAGAATCCACAAAAACAGCTTTATATATATTTCAAAGAAGTACAAATACTTACATAAATATAAATTACAGCATATGTCTGAAAAACACCATACTAAACTTAAGACACCCAGGCGAATTCTTTCAGAAGGCTGTAAGGTATGATTATCCCGGGAGGTGTCAATGACTGGCTTCTGGGATAATAATGGACTAGAGGTATAGCGAAATCATAGGAAGGAAGAACTGAGGATAGTAATAGGGCTGGAAAGCACAAGCTAGGGATATTTATCCTTGTAGGATTCCCGACCAGATTACTTGGTTCGGAAACTGAGTTAATTATAAATGTCTGGATATAAAGCCCATAGTTTAGCACAGTAACAAGTCCCAACAAGTACCGAGAGCTGTTATTTCCTTACCAACAATTCCACCTATTCAGCACTTCGACATATTTAGCTTTATCCTTCTAAATATTGGTATAAAGTATTTTTCGAGAGACCCGAGCAATCTTAAGTTATCATTATACGCTACTGGAAGAGATTTATTCCGCACAGTAAAAAGAAAGAATAGCATTTACGGTGATGGAACCGAGATTAGGAAAATGTGAGCTTTTTATGGTATCGTTGCTCACCTTCATTCAAGTGAATTGGGGCTTAACTGCAATATGGCACACTACCCATGGATAAGTAAGTGGTTTCTTTGGCATGCCCAATGACTGGGCCATAAATGTCTGATAGATGTACTCATACCTCACAGACTCCAGAATGGGGCTCCCATCTCAAGCCCTATTTAGCAGAATAACTAATATTGAGGAACAGTAGAGGTGGCGCTCTCAGGTCAAGAAGGTAAGGTTGAAACGTTATTGGGACAATGCGTTGTCCCAATAAAGTTTCGGCCGTTCATGACATGTTCATCCTTCTTGACTTCTACTGTTCCTTGATATTTGCTGTCTGTTCCCATTCCTTTTGGTGATCGGTGTTTGTTGGGTGTGTTCCCACCTCCGCCTGTCATTATACATTGCTCTACATGTGGTTGTGACAAGGCCAATTGGTCTTTTTTTTTTTACTTTTTCTGGTATCCAATGGGATTCCTCAACATTGCTACACTATATGGTCGCTCGGTGTCTGTTCCTCGCTTTGAGACTAACCAGAACAGGGGTCAATAGATTCTTACTTTGAAACCCGGAGATGGTACCAGGATCTATTGGACATTTATTGATAAAGGAGAAAGGTAAATAAGCATCAGTCTAGGGGGCTAATATGATTGATAGTAAATTTCATATAGGCACGATGGAGACCACATCTAAAGGTAGGAGACGAATAGCCTTTCTTAAGGCTATTCTGACGCGGTAATTAGAAAAAAAGTTGCTTTAATGGTAGAATCCCTTTAAAGCTGAATTCCCCTGAACTCCATTTTGTATTCCAATCTGAAAATTATAAGGTATAAGAAAAAGAATGTGTCGAAACCTGAGAACAATAAATCAGCTAGAAACCAAACTACAGAACCCTAACTCTTCTCCATAAGGACAATTTTTGTCCCATGAAAATGATGCCCCAACCTAATGCCCAAGAAGTACACATGGCCCTTTTATCAGCTCCTCAAGCCCTTTCATCAGCCACCAACTATTCCAGAGAAGAGCAACCAAAATGGTGGAAGGTCTGCAAACCATGTCCTATGAGGAGCGGCTAAAAGAACTGGGATTGTTTAGTTTGCAGAAGAGAAGGCTGAGGGGACATTTAATAGCAGTCTACAAATATCTGAAAGGTAGTCACAGTGCAGAGGGATCTACCCTATTCTCATTAGCACAAGGAAGTACAAGAAGCAATGGGATGAAACTAAAGGGAAAGAGATACAGATTAGACATTAGGGAAAACTTTCTGACAGTGAGGGTAGTGAGAGAGTGGAATAGTCTGCCACGGGAGGTGGTGGGCGCTCCATCAATGGAAATCTTCAAGCGGAATCTGGATAAACATATAGCTGGGATGATTTAGGAAAACCTGCACTCGCAGGGGGTTGGACCCGATGGCCCTTGAGGTCCCTTCCAACTCTACCATAAGAATAAGAAATATTAACACAAAGTCTAAACCTGAATAAATATTGTAGGTCTGCACTCAATACTGGTCTGTACAAGTTCACACATGAGAAAGGAGACATTCTACTGGTGGGGAGGAACTGTACCATTCTGCCAGCAGAAAAAATTTCTTTCCTTGACTCCCTGAGCTGTAGTGTCACTGCGATCCTATCTGCACTGTGACTCATGTCACTGAATGATGCCAGTATATACATCCTCAAACTGGTCAATACTGAGAATCATTCCATAGGAAACTAAAGAGTCCATAATGGAACTTTGGGGTCCCCGGAACACTCTTTGTGTTACAATACTGTAGAGAATAGAATTATTGAACTTAGAAATTGTAAAGGTAAAGTGAATGCTTTAAACATTGCTGCATTCATAATGGCAACCAATGAAGATTTCTGGCATATATGTTACGAGTCGTCAATTGTGAAAATATATAGGGTTTTTAAGTCTATTGTTGACACATCCTACCTTTCTTATTGGCCATTTGTAACACAAATGGATTTAGCACTCTTTTTCCTACACTATAAGGAGACATTATAGTTATATACTAGATGAAGACATCAGTCCATCAAGTCCAACCTATAACCCTACAGTCCCCTACAGTGTTGATCCAGAGGAAGGCAAAATGAGACTTATACCAATTGCCCAATTTCAATATTGTTCTCTTTGAGAAATAGGTTATGGGGATAATATCACTCCCTAAGGAGAGATCACCTTCTCAGGCGTATGGAGTCTTACAAAAAGCCATTTTAGCTCCACTGTGGGGAATTATGGGAAGAAACAGATTTCCATATTTTTCCCTCTTCGAGAAAGACATCCAGGCCCTCTTTGAACTTGCTCAATGAATCCACCATCACCAGTTCCCAGGGCAGAGCGTTCCATGTTCTTATTGTATTATATTTTTCTGTTACATGTTACACACTATTCTACCAGGTTCTCGACAACCATCCCTCTCATAAACCTGTCTCCCTATCTCATTCTCCCTCCAGTATGTTCTATAAGGTCCTGTACTGCTCTCCCTCTTCACCATCCTTTTCTCCTAAAGATTCCGCACAGCTCAGAAAAACAAAGTAATTAGCCTTGCATTCCACATTAAAAAAGCATAAAATGAAATCTTCCGAATTGCAATAGAAAGAAACCTAACAATTATTCAAACATTCATTAATGAAATTACAGCAATTAAATGCAAATGCCTCCATTCTTCTTCATTATTGTGACCGTGCTGCAGTTCCTCTCAGAAGTGACATCATAACGCTGGGCATACAAGTCATGTTCAGCTACGCCTCATCGGTGCGGGGAACAGTCTTAACTCTCATCATGTTAAGAGACACATGAGGAATTACACTTTTAAGGCTTCATAATGGGAATTATATTGTGAGCTCCATGCTGAAAACCTTCCTAAAATCTTCAGCGACGCCTCCGAACGGCTGCTTGTCTTATCTTGTAAATGCAAAATGAAGCAATAACAGATCTATTGTGTTATGGTCAGATGTAACAAGAAGAATGCAGACACTTGCGCAAATAGTATTTTGATATACTGATATACGACAGACGGTCATGTCTGGAAACTACTATTACTAATGTAAAAGAGGGACATCAGATGTGAGCGAGCGATAACTGGAATACACAATAGGACGTGGAATTTTTTATGCATTTTCGGATTATTTTCCATTCTTTTGCTTTATATGAGGCAATAATAATTCCGTTTTTTGGCCTTTCGTTGATTTTTAGAAGAAAACACGGGTAAGGTTCAGATTCTGCCAAGTTAAATTCGGCATTTATATAAGGATCAATAAAAGGGCCAATTTCTCGTTCGGGACATTAATGTAATAAAAAACGAGAGTGATGTCTGTGAGATATTCTTTAAAATGCCTCATAATTCATAATAAAAGTCTCTAATGCTATTATATTATATGGGACAAGCTCTGGGCCATGTCTGACCTGTAGAACATGTGCTCCGGTTTTATAAGACAAAATTCTGTCTCTAGACGTTCATAAATACTAGAGATGTGCACCGACCGCACACTTTGGTCTCAGTAATGATTCCATTGCACTGTTATCATTTGCTTCGGAATTGGAATTTCGGCCTAATATTTGGTTTGGGATTTGTATTAAAATGCATGGAAATAGTTTTAGGAATAGAGATGAGCGAGTAGTGTTCGATCGAGTAGGTGTTCGATCGTATACTACGGTATTTGAAATACTCGTACTCGATCAAATGCTACTAGCTGTTCGAAGTTTAAGGTTCAATGCAGAACCAGCGTTGATTGGCAGAATGCTATACATTCTGCCAATCAACGCTGGTTCTTCTCTTACCTTTAGAAGTCTTCTCCGTGCAGCGTCCCCGCGGCGTCTTCCGGCTGGAATTCACTCTGCCTAGGCCTAGGCAGTCGGCTCTGCTCAGGCATCGGGCCGGGCAGAGCCGACCGCGCATGCGCAGTCGGCTCTGCCTAGGCCCCGATACCTAGGCAGAGTAAATTCCAGCCGGAAGACGCCGCGGGGGGGCTGCGCCGGGAGAAGACTTCAAGGGGAATCCAGCCCAACCGTCACTCGTGGACTTGGTAAGTATAATTTCATCGAATTTTGCGTACCCCTGAAACGAGCATTTCCCCCCATAGACTATAATGGGGTTCGAAATCCGTTTGAACAGCCGAACAGTGTGCGGCTGTTTGAATTGGATTTCGAACCTCGGACATTTTAGTGTTCGCTCATCTCTATTTAGGAATATTTTTTCCTTGTAAGAACCTTTTATCTAATTTTCAGTGTTGGACATTCCAATTAACTCTACTGAATACCATCAGCATATATGTAAGGGGAAGGTAGCTCGGTAGAAGTAGTGGTGCAGGCCCAACTAGTCAGAGACAGGGACACAAATCCTGCAGCAAAGTGGATTATTGAAGAAAAACAGCAAAATAAATAAACCTTTATGTCAGGCACAAAAATGAGCAAAATAAAATACAGCCTTTACTTTAGGCAAAATAATGTGAAATAAAATCCTGCTTGTCTGAGCACTAGATAAATAGAAAATACTAACTGTATGTGTGGCTTACTACCAGCCACAGGAAATCAACCCAAAAAAACATCATACCAATCACAAAGCTCTTAGTTTCAGGACAGGCCCAGACATTGCCTCTCCTTCCAGGATCTGCCCTGAAGTGCAGGCTTTTTGGCCATTTTTTTGCCCAGTAACGAGCCTCAGGACCAAATCCTGGGACTGAGTCCTATTCCAGACCCGCACTGGACCACACATAAGTCAGGAATCTCAGACCCCAGCACTTTTTCTTTCACCTTCTCACCCCCCATAATGTGTCCATACACAGTAATACCGACTTACTTACTTTGCCAAAGTAGTTGTGCCGATATATACACTAACTGTCATATACTGCCCACTGACTATGACCTAACAGTGCATTATTAATTCTGAAACACTACATTGTATCCTACAATTACCCAAGTACTGTAATACTGGTAAATTCCGAACAATAGTTCAATCCAGTAACTAGCATGGTGTGTCTTCTTTCGTCTTCAAGCAAATTTCTTTTTTCATCCGCCATATTGGGCAGCATCTCCTTTTACCTCGGCATTGCTTTTGTGTCCCCTTCTACTCTTGCAGGACCTATCTTCACCACTTCTTTCTCTTCCACTTATCTTTCTCCTCCCTCCATACGGTGCGAATATAGTGCAATGATTACATGAAGCTGCGCACCCCTCCTACCCCCAGCTCTGTCACTAGACAGTGAATTTGGATATCTTGTTGTAAGGTCTTATACGATACAAACAGTGAATCACTCTTAAAGGGCCAGTGCTTATTATTTCATTGGCTTCATCCTGCAAAGTAAAACATTAGTATACCATGCAGGACAAAACTATATCACATTTCTTATGTTGTCAGATTACTATACATTTGAGGCTCTCATCTGTTAGAAGTACAGATATAGAAAAGTTAAATTTAGTGGGATTGCTCTGCTCTCTTGTGCCCTGAAACAATTTACTGAGCAAGGAGATCTCTTGTCACCTGGGTAAATAAAAAGCTAAAATGAAAATATGGTTGTCAGTATGCTATCTATATCCGGATACGATATATAATTACAGTAATGATGGGGAAGAATTACAAGGGTTGGATCTATTCTATCTGTTTCTGCTCAGAGTTCCTTGTTAGTCTCCTGTATGCTCAGCACTGAATGAAGACATCATTAGAAATGAGATCTTGGTGCAGTAGAAAGTATCCTTATGTAATATAGTTCACCCTGTCCAAAATATAGCATATTACAGACATACCAATAAGCTGCATTATGTATCACTAGTAAAAAAAAATCAACGAATCACTGGACCAGTAACTAGAACATTGGAGTCTATTTGTCAAGACCGGGGCTTTTTACACTAAACTTGTTAAGTCATGAGGCATCGAGTCTGCACCTAGTTTATAAGGCGCCTCTTCCATGGTCCGTGCTCCATAAGAGAAATCTATGCCAACTCCTTCGTGTAACAGATTTATGGCAAAAAATTGTGATAGCTGTGACAATGGCCTCATCCCACAACACCTTCTTTGAGGAGAGTGGACTGAGTGCGGGACAAGACTTAAAGGGGTCATATGTGTTGTAGCGTTGATGTCTATCCTTAGGAAAGATCATCAATATTAAACCTGCGGACCCTGGCAGATCACCAGTACCGAGTCAGCATGGCTCTTGGCATGACTCTTGGTAATGTTTATATACCGTGTGTCATGACGTCTGGGCATTAGCATATAAGCCCGAAGCCTCCTAGGAGTAACATCGGATCCCGGAGGGTGAGTAACACTGTTTATTATGTTCCCTCACCTCCCCTTGGGCTCTGATTATTATACTTGGGGGTCTGAAAAGACCCCCGAGTATAATAATAGTGATAGTGGGATCGCGGCCTGGCCTGGCCTGGCCTATAGTACAAGGGGAAGCGGGGGCAGCAGTGAACAGGTCCTGGGAGGTTGGTATATAGGCCGCTACCTGCTGGAGATATTCCAGCAGGTAGCAGCCTATTATAAAACAACAAAAAAAGTTCTTATACTTACCGCTGCTCCTGTTGCCGCCGCATCTTCTTCTACCGGCAGTACGCTGCGTCTCAGCTTAGGCGGCATGATGATCCCACCTACGCTGATACATAGACCTCTGAACCAGCGCAAGGAGAGCAGCAGCTCTCCCTGCACTGGTTCAGAGAAAAAAAACAAGTAAAAATGAAAACAAAAAACGACCGCCTCACGTCGCCTCATTAGAGGTGCGGCGCTGGCTACAGGAGTGAACTCAGTCTCGCTGGAAGAAGATGAAAAGGACGTGCGCAGCTGTAAAAGAAGGAGGGTGTCACTGGAGAGTCTTCATGCAGCACAGGGGATGCCCCCTGTGCTGTCTGGAGACTCATTTGCATACGGAGAAATCTAGGAATATCACCAGAACAGCAACACGTAGAAGAATTCTAAAAGTAGGGGAAGAAAACCCTTTCTTAAGACTATTCCAATGTAGTAGTACTGAAAGTAGCCAGTATATTATACTTGTAGAGAAGATGAATCTGAGCAAATTGATAGATATTTTTGATGGAAAAATTCAATATAACTTGCGTATTATTATTATTATTATTATTATATATTTAATATGCGGGCTCATCACGCATTATTCATGTAAATCACGTAAATCCCTCTTTTATGCTTAGCAGTCCTATGGGCAGTCCTATCAGCGTTTGACTACTTTTCTTGTATGACTGTCCATACATAGATAGCTGTGAAATATCTATATAACCATCCACTGGAATCTCAAGCATAAAAACAGCCTGGATATACATGAATAATACACAAGTTATACTGAATCTTATTCCCAAATCTGCTTATATAACCACAATGTCCCAAAGCTGAGGTGCTCCATGGGAGGCAGAAACAGGTCTCAGAATGTGACGAAGGGATGAGCAAAAAAAATGGTTTCTGTTTTTTTTCCATTAAAATAAACACACAAAAAAAGCAAAAATAGTAAAAATATGTCCTAGTGTCATAAATACAGACTTGTTGCTTCAGGCCAGAAAGACCATCCTGAAAAGTAGAGCAGAAAGTGAGCAGCCACAATAACTTACATAGTGTACTACATCCTCCATCTCTCCAAGGTTGCCTACCCAGATCTAGATGATTAATATGACAGCGGACGGAATCTTAATTATCTGACTGATATTATGACAGAATGAATTACAATGATTTCACTAATGACCTTATGACAGACTGGATCATAATTATAGCGCTGACAATGTGACAGCATCACAAAGATGGAGATGTTTTACTATTTCTACTTCATAAAGCTCTTTATATTACACATAACAAATAATGGAAGTGGAGGAATACTTCTATGGAAATGTACAGGGTAGAGATGAGCGAACAGTAAAATGTCCGAGGTTTGATATTCGTTTCGAGTAGCCCCTCAATATTCAACTATTCGAATCGAATATTGAAACCTATTATAGTCTATGGGGGGAAAATGCTCGTTTCAGGGGTAGGCAACGTTCGATCAAATTATACTTACCAAGTCCATGAGTGAGGGTCGGGCTGGATCCTCCGAGAAGTCTTCTCCTTGCAGCGTCCCCGCGGCATCTTCTGGCTCTGAATTCACTCTGCCAGGTATCGGGCCTGGGCAGAGCCGACTGCACATGTCCGCACTACAAGCGGCAGATGCCCGATGCCTGGCAGAGTGAATGAAGAGCCGGAAGACGCCGCGGGGAAGCTGCACGGAGAAGACTTCTAAAGATAGGAGAAGAACCAGCATTGATTGGCCGACTGTATAGCATTCGGCCAATCAATGCTGGTTCTGCATCGAACTTTTACATTCGAACAGCGAGTGGTACTCGATCAAGTACGCGTATTTCGAATACCGTAGTATTCGATCAAATACCTACTCGATCGAGTACTACTCACTCATCTCTAGTAAAGGGCTGTCAGTAGACCTCCACTGAGAATTGGTTTAAGAGGAAATACTTTGCAACTTGTCTGATTTTGCAGATTTGTGTACATTACATAGTGTACCTTCATTGCTATGTAATCATATCCTAGTCACATGGAAGTTGTGGAAAACTTTATGTCCATGTTGCCAAATGACACCATTTTGGTGTCAACATATTGGTTGAGTTGTGACAACACGCCCATGCAGGCCATGGAAACACACTATTGTGATATCTTACAATAGATTTCTGCCTATTGTGAGAAGGTGACAGGCAGGGTGCTGGAATCTCGCTATATCTCCCCCAGGTTTTTAACTTATGTGTGGTCCAGTGCTGGACTTGAGTAGGCCTCAGCACCAGGTACCAGTCCTTGCCTCATTACTGGGCCAGAAAAAGGCTGAAGATTCTGAACTCCAATGCAGATTCAAGAAGTGAGAGGAGGTGTATGGGTCTGCCCTGCAACCCTGAGTCTGGTGAGACAAAGTTGTGCTTGTTTTGGCTGGTAGTAAGCTACACGTATAGTTAGGTTAACATTTCTTTTTAGTTAGTTGCTCAGACAAGCAGGATTTTGTTTTTGCCTGAAGATAAGGCTCTATTTAGTTTGCTCATTTTATGTCTGAAGTCAAGGTTTGTTTATTTTCCTGTTTTTTCTAAATAAACCTGTTTGCTGAATATTTTGTTTCCCTGTCTTTGATTGTTTGGGTCTTCTACCAAACTACGTCTCTACACTATAAACGCACACACATACTCAATAGAGATGAGTGAGTAGTATTCGATTGAATAGTCGAATATTGAGGTCTACTCGAATTTTCGAATATTTCACTACTCACTCATCTCTACTGTATATGTTTTTGTTTAATTCCTGCGTTGTCCTAGTTCCTGTACCACCTCCCCTGCATAGTTATTGGTGTAAAAAAAAGCACCAGGGAAGGTGGAAGGGGAATCCAATTTTTACTGTGTTTACCGCGTGGTATTCGACCGAGTATGAGTATTTTGAATACCGTAGTATTCGATCAAATACGTACTCGCTCATCTCTCATCTCTAATACTCAGTATTGTATTACATCACTACAGATACAATGTAAACCCAGATTTACTATTGCGATTTTGACTAGACACTTACATAACATGACAAACTTTGAGACAATGTGGTGTATCTTTGGCGTAATGTGGCACATCTTCTTTGGACTACATTTTTTTTATTTGCTAGATATATGGGTGTGGATTCTTGGAAAAGGGGGCATAGCTTAAATGCCCCAAAATTGTGTCATAAAATTCTGGCTCACAGGTATCCAACAGAAAGGTGGTATAAATATATACTAGACAGTCTAAAGATACATCAGATTTATCATCCAGTATCAGTCACTGTGATAAATCTGGAGCATTTTCAGACTGCCTGTCTAAGCTTACACTTACACCTATCTATTAATAAATCTGGACAAGAGTTCAGTCAATGAACACCGGCATGCACACACGCACTGCGCGCACACACATATATGTTAACCCTCAACAACCCAAATGAAAAGCATACACACACCAGAGCGATTTATAGATAAAGGCACACACTATTGTAACTTGAAATTATTTATTATTAAATATGTGTTCATTTAATTATTAGAAATTAATAAGCATAAAATCACGGATCTTTATAGTTTTACATCACAGACACACAGTCGGTATTTCTTATTTCCTACAAGAACAGTAAATACAATGTCATGGATATATAATAACGGATATATAACATTTACAGATCTTTACATCTTGGCTGGCACAGTAGTTGTTACATTTGTCCATGTCTGAAATTTTCGACTTCCATGACGTGTAGCAGTCAAGCTTTTTGCTCTTTCTCTATGCATTTTGTTGTTGATTCCCAATTTGAAGGCATCACAAGACATGGCATGACAAGGAGATGGCATCCTATAATGAACAAAACAAAATGTGGAGATATTGATAAAGAATTTATGCCCATTTTCTGGTCTAGTAAAGTTGCAATTTTAATGACATGGTCAATTTTGAAACAAAAATTATGATTTTATGAGCTTTAGTTGGGAATGACCGTCCACAGCCTGACGCATATATTTCATGTTACGTGAGAAGCTTATGTCAAATCTGTACCAGGTTCTCGCTGGCATGGATTAGAATTTTTGGCGTACAGAGAGCAGAAATTTAGAGGCAGGACCTTCTTAGTAAATAAGGTGCCTCTTCACTGTGACACACAGGTGTCAGGACTGGCATAGGAAAGGCTAATCTTGATATATTCCCTCCTATATGTTTAATATATGATCAATATATATTGCCCTAGCAAACATTTGTAATAAATGAATGCAACAAATGTAACAAATCAAATATCAATATTTGTAAATTAGTAGAATCTATCAAGATCATTTCAAAGGTTTTGTCAAAAGGAGGTGAATAATATACAAGTCTGGAGAAAACGCTTCTTAAATACAAAGCATATGATAGAAACCGATCTCAGAAATATGCGCTATATTACAGTATGCATATTAGGTTTGGCATTCAATTGTAGTATGCATGTTATTATTGGCATTATATTATAGTATGTATGTTATTGTTGGCATTATATTATAGTATGTATGTTATTGTTGGCATTATATTATAGTATGCACATTATGTTTAGTATTATATTCCAGTATGCCTGTTATTTTGGACCATGCTATTATAGTATGCTTATTAGAGATGAGCGAACAGTAAAATGTTCTCGATTTGATATTCGTTTTGAGTAGCCCCTCAATATTCGACTACTCGAATCGAATATGGAATCCTATTATACTCTATGGGGGGAAAATGCTCGTTTCAGGGGTAGGCAACATTTGATCAAATTATACTTACCAAGTCCACGAGAGAGGGTCGGGCTGGATCCTCCGAGAAGTCTTCTCTGTGCAGCATCCCAGCGGCATCTTCCGGCTCTGAATTCACTCTGCCAGGCATCGGGCCTGGGCAGAACTGACTGCACATGCCCGCACTACAAGCGGGCATGCACTGTCGGCTCTGCCCAGGCCCGATGCCTGGCAGAGTGAATTCAGAGCCGGAAGACGCAGTGGGGAAGCTGCACGGAGAAGACTTCTAAAGGTAGGAGAAGAACCAGCGTTGATTGGCCGACTGTATAGCATTCGGCCAATTAATGCTGGTTCTGCATCGAACTTTTCCATTCGAATAGTGAGTGGTACTCGATCGAGTACGAGTATTTCGAATACCGTAGTATTCGATCGAATACCTACATGATCGAGTACTACTCGCTCATCTCTAATGCTTATTATTTCGGGGCATTTTATCACAGTATGCCTGTTATTTTGGATCATGTTTTATTTATAACTAAGTCCCTAAGTAACTTGCATGAAACCTTGTAACTCTATTATTTTTTATATTTAACTTGCTCCTCTACTATATTCACTTAATATTACAGCTCCACATTTCAGGGACAAATTATTAAAGGGTTTTTTCCCATCCTTTAAAGTGATGAAATATCTTGAGGATTCGCCATCACTTTCTGACTGATGGAAGCCTAAATTCTAGGATCACCAAAATCCTGAGAATTAGAGAGGTGCATTGCTGGCTTAGGCCCTTGCACATCGGTCTTCCCAGGGTACTAGTAATGAAGGGAATGGCAGCACAGCCCGATTCACAGCTGTATTGCTTGTACAACACTATTGTGCTTGCGAAGATTGTGAAACAGACGTTCTTAGGAATCGGTGAAGGTTCTACCATTTGTACCCCCACTTGATGAAGACTTGGAGCTCATTCACATGTGTGATGTGTGATAATCACGGACCACACGCGCCCCTGCTTATTTTAGAGCATGTGCAGTCTTTGGCTGATCTGTTCTTGACATCTGTAAAAAATGGAACAACTTTTGTTTTAATTTCCTCTTCTTTTCTATGTCTTTGGGCCTGTGAGAAACATGCTGTCCATGATATTCACAAAACCATCAATTTTAATGGAGCATGTTCTCTTGCACAGACCATTGGAAAGTAACAGATGTCTATATGCACCATTAAAATCAATGGGCGAAATGATTGTTATGGATATGGTTGGCAAAAATGAGGATGAGCAGTATGGTACAAGGGTGCCAGGAGAAAGGGGAAACTTTACGCAATGAGACAGAGGCATCTGTAATAATAACCAAAGAGATGATTTGAAATTATGGGATCATTCTGGAATACCAAACATACCCTATAGGCAAATGTGGTGCTGTCTATAGGGGAGAAAAATAATTTTTTTTCTAATTTCATACAACCTCTTTAAGCATATATTTTACTTAGGTTACATTATAGTATGTCCTATGTTAGTGTATATATGAGTTATTAAGAAACCTAAATGGTTATATGTTTTATTGAGTGCTATTGATCTTACTGACTTTTTACCTACGGACATGAGCATCAGGAATAACTGCAAAAGGACTTTATTTCTTTAATATTTAGCTTGCCTTTCGAGGATCAAAAAGTTGACCTTTGCATTTATTTAGCAGATTCATTGCATATTTCAGTCAATTGAAAATAAAACTCAACTAGAGCCAGAAAAATATTACACTAAGATTCTTATCAATGATATAACGTGACCGCGTGCTGTCTCTTACCTCTTTCCGGGTGCTGACAGCCTTTTAAAAACATCATCTCTACACATCTTCTTTTTGATAGATTTTGGAGGTTGGGGATCAGCTAAAATGATATTTAAAAAAAAAAAAAAATTTGTTCAAAGGATATGTCTCGGGTAAAAATATAAAACCATTGCAATTTTTTTTAAAATCCTGAGATGTTGGGAACCCCGATTCACATGTCGGAATGAACTGGTGGTCAACCATGCACACTGCAGCTCCACTTATCCCTATGGAGTGGCCAAAGAGAAGTCAAGCACTTGCCTATCTTGTAAATTTTTCAAAAATGAATCCATGGCACTGCATATAAGCATGGTATTATGTCTCTAAGAAAGACAAACATTTGGTAGGGCCAAACTTTGGTAATTGTTTGTTCTGCTTACAGTCACCACTAGAGAGAACTCAACAAAGATCTCTACACAATAAGAGTTACTAATATATTGATCCCTTACTTAGCCCTAGTTTGGTTAAGAACTACAATCTTCCTTAAAACCATCTGAATGTAATAAAGCAACCTGCTAACTATTCTCTTAGAAGGCTGCAATTCACAACATAACCACTAGTGGCCACACATTGCACATCACTTTGTACCACAATATTGTAAAACAATATTGTTTTGAAGAGCTGGTCATCTCATGATATGTCCAGCAAAATGGAGATGTAATAATGGACACATCTCTGTGGGTGACGAAAACAACTCAGGGAGGGAGATATTAGTTAATTAAGTGTAATAAAAAAATTTTCATCAAGATCACATACCTGGTACGCATCTAGTAGCAGAACGCTCTCTGTAACCTGGTAAATAATAATCCAATTTCCAGTTGCGATCCCAGCGAGTCCTCTCACCCTGGGCAGTTAAAGATATAGGATATTTCTCTATATATAGGAGGAGACTAAATGGAGAGGTTGGGTGCCAAAGAGATGGAGCAATGTATGATGCAAAGAAGGGACATGGAGTAAGAATCATGTTTATGAACATCTACAGATTAGTACAAGTAACTCTTTTCTACAAAAATATATGTCATGTGGTATATGTTGTTGGGGGCCTATAGACAACATATAACTATGTGAGCCTATACAGTGACATACGTATGTGGCTTCTGTTGGAGACATACACCTCTGACAGTGTTTAGATGACTCCAAGCTTATCTCTTCTGAATCTTATTCTGCCTTCTAATTGTTCTATAAATATATTTCTATTAACATTCCCATCAATCTCAATACAATTTTTGGGCATCACTTGGCATACCTTAGGTTCCTTCCATTTCACTGCTGTTCCTTTTCATAAGCAAAAACATAATATGGCACTTGTAGACTCCTAAAAAGTCATACCGTACCTCCGCAGAAAAAAAATTAGAAATGATGTAGCTGTACAAGCTCTGTGTACAGTAGTTGGGACTTTGACAAATCGGAAAGCTTGACAGATCTCTTAGGAGATATTCACACATGGCACATTTGTTGCAGAAATTTGACATCTCTACAAGGCCTATTCAGATTAATAGAATAGCCACAAAAATGTCTGCAATAAACCTGCCCTATGTAAATAAAGCCTAAAACCCAATCAGATCCTTTAGCATTAGACCTCTAGTCTATGAGATGTATTGTGGATTTGTCTGAAGTCTAGATGTAACAGGGCTTAAAGGGGTTGTTTTAACAGGGCTTAAAGGGGTTGCCTCCTTTAACAAATACATGTTTATATAATAAAAGTTTATACAGTTTTATATTTTTTCATTTTTAGATATTTTCTGTATCAAATCCTCATGATTTTTTAGATCTCGACTTGCTATCTTTCTTTGTTTACTTCCACTGGGTAAAAATCAGTCCATGGTCATGTGATGGACAGTCCATGGTCATGTGATGTACAGTCCATGGTCATGTGATATACAGTCCATGGTCATGTGATGGACAGTCCATGGTCATGTGATGGACACACAGGTGCACAGTCTGTTACAGTCACAGCACAGTAATCAAAGCTCGATCATGTAACAAACTGTGCACTTGTGCGTCCATCACATGACCATGGACTGTCCATCACATGACCATGGACTGTATATCACATGACCATGGATTGTCCATCACATGACCATGGACTGTATATCACATGACCATGGATTGTCCATCACATGACCATGGACTGATTTTTTTCCACTGGAAGTAAACTAAAAATGACAGCAAGCGGAGATCTAGAAAGCTGAATTGATACAGTAAGTATATTGTATAACTTTTCATTATACAAACACCAACATATATTTCCTGAAGTTGGACAACCCCTTTAACAGGCAGTGCTCAGTTTTAAAAAACAAAAACCTTACCAAAGTTTCCATTTCATACCGAAGTTCTTCTATATTGTTCTTTGTTTTCTGGATATCTTTGTCAGTCAGTATTGGCTTTTCTTGTCTGGGTGTGTAACAGTGACACCTTAGCTGGATAAAATAACAAATCGAGACATTTGTGTTACATTAAGGGACACTTACACAACATTGTAGCATGGACAGCAACTAGTGTGACAGAATGTGTTTCTTTAAGAAGTCATTTGTTTTTATTCAGCCTTTACAGTTAGTTTCTCAGAAGGAGTTGTCTCAACATTGATCATAGGGCAAAGAACCTTATAGGTATCCTATCATTACAACTCAATTTTTTTGTCCCTAACACGTAGGAATAGCTTTAAGAAAGGCTATTCTTCTCCTACCTTTAGATATACACGACTAAATATAGGGCAAAAATTGGCAAAGCAATATAAATAGAACACTATGCTAAATGATCATCTTTTTTCCCCCTGACGAAGCCACGGTAGTGGCGAAACGCGCGTCGGGGCGCGTTCACTACATGAAGGATCACCCATAGGTAATTTACTACTTGGTATCATGTTATTTCACAGAATATTTGCACTTTAAAAAACTATGTATGTTATATATGCACTTTAGAAACTATGGATGTTTCACATATCCTTATATATATGTAATGTAAGTGTCATTTATTCATCATCAACCATTAGTATTCCATCTTGGACCTTCATTGTTCTGTTTGGTTGTATCACCCCATTCATTATTTCTGTCTTATATATGTTTTAAAATGTATTTAAATAAAGCTTTATATATTTTTTGCTAAACATTTCCTACCTTTAGATGTCTTCTCTGGGCCTACTGCACATGCCCGCAGCCACAAGAAAAATGGCCGCTTACACAGTATGCATGTGCAGACGGCTCTGCCCGAGGCCTGAGGCCTGCAAGTTTCAAAACCTGCCCCGGAAGAAGACACAGGAAGATGACGTTCCTGAAGAAGATGGAGGCAGCGCTTGAGAGTTCTCTGGCAGCATTGGGGATGCCCCCAGTGCTGTTTGAGCAGCGGGGCCCCCAGTGCTGCAAGAGAACTCATTTGCATACTAGCGAAAATTGGTATTTCTACACAGCGGCGGCACAGAGAAGACATCTAAAGGTAGGAGATGAATAGCCTTTCTTAAGTCTATTCCAATGTGTAAGGGCCCCTTCACATGGCGTAAACACTCGGCTCATTCCGAGCCGTACACGCGAGCGCTTCTAAACCGTGTGAAGGGGCCCTTAGGGACAAAAAATTAATTCTCAATGATAGGATCCCTTTAAATTTTGTAAGGGGTTGTCTTGGATTTTCTGAACTTTTCATACAGACAAGGATTTTTAATTAATAAAAAAATAACCATTATATACCCAATAGCTGACTCAGTGGTCACATGCCATACATGCAAGCATTACCGTGAGGCCAGGGATTGGGTTCAGTGCTCACATGACTGATGTACAGTACATGCCATCATTGCTACAGGACAGGCAGAGAACCACCAGAGAAGGGGCAATCGAGCTGTGCGGTCAATTTATAGCATTTTTAAAAAGCTTTTATGCCATTGCCACTCGGTAGAACATGATACTCTTAATCTCAGGATCGTGGTTTCGAGCCCTACTTTGGGCGATGGTTGGTTTCTTTTCATTACTCTTTAACACCATTCCTTGTCAGTTCAGAAATTCCTGGACAACCCCTTTAAAGTTTCATCCATCTCTACCAACAACAATATAATGACTATATCTTGATATTTGCTCATACTGTAGTTTGCTAAACTTGGAGCTTCTCTGTTAGCGATCCTACACGTCTGATCGCTATATAAAGGAGCTTTATCGTCATGTTTGGACCTGGAATTAATTTCTAGACTATTGTATGCAGACACGCCGTAATTCAACCAGATTGCTTAAAAAAAAGCTAAACTAAATAATAAGCATGCATTGTCGAGATGGTGTTGTGCGCAGGAAATTTTCAGTAAAATGAAAACAAATTGCTGGTAGTAAGGCATTTGTCACAGTCTGATTACTTGGCAGTCACTGTGGGAGCTCCAATTTGTCAAGCTACATCAGGAGAACAGGAGAGTGTTCAGGCCGGACAATGTTATTTGCATGTTCATTTTATAATAATCAATAAATATACAGGAAGTCTTTCCATGCCATGTCCCTTTTATAGAATTTATCGGAATATGTTGCGCCTTAAAACATGAGACATGCTTTTCGTTATCACTGGCTGATCAATGTGATGTAGTGTATCCTCAGGCTGATATATGTTTCATGGTAGATCTAGACGGATATTTTATATCTCTATAAAACACAATTGCTTTACTTTTACCCGTGTACAGGGATGATCGTTCTTTTAGTCATCAAGAGACTGTTGGTAATTTGATGCAATCCAATAGTCTTACAAAGCAATGGCATAGTCTCTGTTCTACCTTCTATATGCTCTAACTTGAACTTATGTTTTTTCAAATGTAGAAATTTTTGCAGTTTTATTTAATTTTTATTTTATTTTAGTATTTTTTTTTCAATACTTTGGAAAAAATTTTAAAAAGATGGAAACGCGTTACTTTTTATTTTTAAAGGGATCCTATCATTTAAACTGAATTTTTTTCTGCTTATCACGTAGGAATAGCCTTAAGAAAGGCTATTCTTCTCCTACCTTTAGAAGTCTTCTCCGCGCCACCGTTCCATAGAAATCCCGGTTTTCACCAGTATGCGTTCTCTTGCAGCACTGGGGGCGGGCCCCAGCGCTCAAACAGCACTGGGGGCGTCCCAATGCTGCGAGAAAACTCTCCAGAGCCACCTCCATGTTCTTCTGGAACGGCCTCTCTTCGCTTCTTCTGCCGGCCCTGGCTCATGCACATGCTCTCCAGTCATAAGAAAATGGCCGCTTATTGTAAAAGCCATTGTCTTGCGGCTGGCAGGCATGCGCAATCGGCTTCACTTTAGGCCCGAGGCCTAGAAGTTTGAAGCCACCGCCAGAAGAAGACACAAAGAAGACTCGTTCCTGAAGAAGATGGAGGTGGCGCTGGAGAGTTCTCTCGTAGCATTGGGAACGCCCCCAGTGCTGTTTGAGAACTTGTCCCGCCCCCGTGCTGTGAGAGAACTCATTTGCATAGCGACGAAAACCAGATTATATACCAAATGGTGGCGCAAAGAAGACATCTAAAGGTAGGAGAAGAATAGCCTTTCTTATGGCTATTCCTACGTGATAAGCAAAAAATATTCAATTTTGATGTTAGGATCCTTTTAAAGAGCAGAATGTAGAATGTTTCTACTCTCTTTTTCATGCCTTTTCCATGGCAAGTCTGGCTTGCTCCCCTCTCCTACAGCTGCATGATCTCCTCTAAAACATACTTTCGAATTATACGCCAGACTTCCAGACATTGATTGTCATCTTGTGGCCATAAAGTGGTTAATGGGATTATAATACTAAAACGGAACTTTTCCTGTGAGCTGCATAATGTATAAATAAAAAAGATATCTCACCTACAAATAATATTAATAAAAAAGTCTCTCACCATTTACAGGTCTACTAAACCAAAGATACATGAGTGTTTTTATATTTGTATACAGTTTTTGATACCTTCTATACACCTGCTTTATACTAGAGCAGGGATAGTCAACCTTCGGAACTCCAGCTGTTGGGAGTTGTAGTTTCACAGCAGCTGGAGAGCCAAAGGATGCTGACCCCTGTACTAGAGATTGACTCTCGACTTGACTACTGTAACTCCTTACTAATCGGTTTTCTCCTTACTAAACTCTCCCCTCTACAATCTATTCTGAATGCCGTGGTCAGGCTCATCTATAGGTCTAGACGCTACAGTGATGCCTCCAGTCTGTGCCAGTTGTTACATTGGCTGCCAATCCATTACAGAATACAATATAAACTTATCACCCTCATCCCTACATTTCCTTTCTCATCTCTACCGCCCAACTCGTGCTCTCCTTTCACTCAATGACCTAAGACTGACATCCTCTATTTTCAGAACCTCCCACGCTAATATACAAGACTTCTCCCGAATTGCACCACTTCTCTGGAATGCTCTACCTCGGACAATCAGATTAACTTCTAATTTCTACAGATTCAAACAGACCCATAATTTCAGACAGGCCTATCACAATTCCTAATGTAAACCTTCCTGCAGTTAGAATAGAGTTTTGTCTGTACTTGAACCCTACAAATTGTAAAGTGCTGCGGAATATGTTGGAACTATGGAATATTTTTATTATTATTCCAGATATTTTATCAATTATAGTAAGCAGAATTCATAAAAATAAAAGTTGTTTGCTCTTTATCAAATGTTGTCATATAAGATTTTATTTAGATTTGTAATGAATTTTCTTTTCATTCAGAATCTGCCGTACATGTTTCTAACCTGAGGTACAGGAGTTACAATGGTCCAGGGTTCATCTTTTGACCCTTCATCTGAGTACTCAATTCCTGGTAAAGAAGAACAATTAAATTTAAAAAAAAATTAACAACTCGTCATCTAGTCAAAATCTAGAAATAAAACTGAATTATATATTAATAGGTACTGTACAATGATGTTATTTTGAAAATCTAGTCATCTAATGACACACATATCTGTACATGTTTGGGCAGGAGGAAAGGTATAGGAGGACTGTGAAACTGTTTGCATTAACTTGTTCTAACTGCAAGTAAACATTGCCATATTAAAGGGGTATTCTAATCTCAGATGAACTTGGGAGATTATATTAATATGACACCTGTTCTCCTAACCTCAAAGTCGGGAACTGCAGGAACCTTGGGATCTGGCTGTGCCATGCTGCTCCTATAACTCACATTTACCTTTTTTGGCATTACGGAATGAGCATAAACTAGTTGTGTTTGGTTATTTCAGTAACTCGTCGCCTCCTCATAGAGACTAAGTAATATAAATTACTGTAATCGCTATCACAAAGCCTGACAAAGAGCGTTTTGTTCAATGAGTTGTTGCTATTTAATCATCTAAGGACTATTCAAAGATCTGATTTTTGGTACTTGCATCACCCAGACCCTTTCTAAAAATTAGTCCAAAAAATGAGGATTCCAGTAGTGGCACCCAAACTGATCAGACATATTTGGCATATAATTTTTAAAAAAGTGTTACACAGTCATACAAGTCGTTAAAAAGCAAATAAAATACTTTTTTAATAACTACAGCATCAACTGAGTTACCATTAATTGGTAAAATGCTTCATCGATCCTCATGGTCACTCACAACAATATGTAGTTGCACAGAATAAGTAAAGAGTACAGGTGAATATAAGAAAAGTTGTATCTTATTAAAGATATCCTTTCCATTTATTAGGCGTCTCTACTCCTCCTTATCGCCTTTTCAGCCTGTTTGTAACATAGAATCCCCAGCCATTACATGCTCATACACAGAGATCTATGGAGATGGAAGGGGGATGAGGCGGATGTTAATTGATTTATTGCTTCTTATCTACAGCATAGCAGTATTAGCAGGAACATGGAACCCTGAAAACCAAAGATAGAATAAAAAGTTGCATGATATAGTTCATCTCGAGCTGTATCTGAAGGACTAACTGCTAGAATGTAGCTTTGAACAGTTGTCCAATCCAGCAAAAAATAGACGCATAAAAGTTAACTTTTACTGTACAATACTTAAAAAGAAGACCGCCAGACCATCTACCAAAGACAAACATATAAATTCATCTAAACACTAACAAAAGACCATGCCATGCTGGTATGAATGGCTTCAAGTCTCATAGCAACACTGGATATACCTGATGCAAGGGATCCTCCTCTGGCTTGTCATACTATTAGTCATTTAACAGATCAAAATGATACAAGAATGTTCTTAATAGTGCTTGTCAGATCAGAAGCCATGTGGGTAGATTCGGATCACATTGCAAGGTATATGCTTGCCAGGAACTAAATACTCAACCCTATTACAACTTGGTCTGTACCCTATTTGAGCCATGTGAAAATAGCTCCTGTCCTTACAACTGAACCCTAAAAACGCATCCTAGTTCTCCCTACCTTTTTCCAACACATTTCATCCATAGACACAAGGACTCCTTGAGGGACCTAGATGAAGATAGGGAAAAGAGCCACACTACTTGTATCGGTAGGCAGTGGCATAACTACAATGGTAGCAGTGATAGCAGTTGACACAGGGCCCGACACCTTAGGGGGCCCGGGCCCCCTCGCTAGTTAATATGCCAAAAAATAAATAAATAAATGTTACTTTTTAATGTCCAAGGCCCCCTAAAGTGTCAGATTCCAGACAGTGTGTGTGTGTGTGTGTGTGTGTGTGGGGGGCTCAACGTGCGTCCTGGTGATAAAGGGGGGACGGAGACATCATGCAGGAAGAAGATAGCTGTGCGGGGGATTCATTTTATGGAGTGAGCAGAGCAGCAGCGCTGAGCCCTTCTGGAGTGGTGAGCTGAACATGGATCACTGGCATCCATGTATAAAAAGGGATATTATCTATATGAGTATTCAGGAGACCCGAGACAAAAGATACAGAGCAAACTATCAAATAAGCTCCCTGATGGGTTTCACAATGTATTTGAGCAACCTGCAATGTATAAGAATACATGTAAATTACAAACAGAGCATCATTTTTAATAAAGCAAAATTCAAACATGTTTTTGTCTTCTAATACAGTCAAAACCATTAAAAAATCTAAAAAATCACCCCTTTCAAAAACCTAGAAAGATTGCAGGCTTCAAACTTCAAAAAGTTGTGTGTCATTTTTGCTAAATTCTGTTTGTCCTGATATGAACCAAAAGCAAAAACCTGAGTCTCAATTCCCTTCCAAAACGCGTAGTCCCCTCCCCGTAGTATAACATTGCCGAAATAACGCTAAATAATTCTTGCAATTGCAAACACAAAACACAAGCACAGTTAGAATTGTCATATTCTTCAAAAAACAAGTTATTTTATATATAAGAGTGAAAACCCTCACGCTGAACATTCTCAGGTAGTTAGGACTATCGGCTCTTAAATGCCGTCATCACCGAATTCAGCTCCACAGCGAGGAGAGAGTAACATTTACAAGGAGTGAACATATATGCGAGGAAAGTAGAGGAAAGCGGCTGGAGAGGAATAATTGAACTCACGGCTTTGTGGAGGCTGTGGCCTAGTTCCATTAAGGTTTTCAGTCTGGAAAAGAAGAAAATAGTTCACACAGTGTGGTTAGAGGTAATTTATTGCATTATGTTGGTATTTCAGTGGAGTAACCCACAGAGTTGTCTACTTGGACACATTTGTCAGGCTGTTAGAGAACAATGCGCTGACTATTTACAGTCATCCTGACATAAGATGGTCAACAATTGAAGATTTGGACTTGGAAAAGGAAACAGTTTTGCAAATGTCATTGTTATGGTATTGAGACCAGGATACCATGGTCATGACATAGCATAATGTTCCAGGTATCTGGAGGAAGATTCTTATTAACTATTGAATAGTTGGTGCAGGATTTAATCGTCAAAAATGGAAAACACTGCTTAAAAAGGACCTCTTGTGACACATCTGATGTAGTAGATACTTGCATGCTTCGTTACTAGAGATGAGCGAACACTAAAATGTTCGAGGTTCGAAATTCGATTCGAACAGCCGCTCACTGTTCGAGTGTTCGAATGGGTTTCGAACCCCATTATAGTCTATGGGGAACATAAACTCGTTAAGGGGGAAACCCAAATTCGTGTCTGGAGGGTCACCAAGTCCACTATGACACCCCAGGAAATGATACCAACACCCTGGAATGACACTGGGACAGCAGGGGAAGCATGTCTGGGGGCATAAAAGTCACTTTATTTCATGGAAATCCCTGTCAGTTTGCGATTTTCGCAAGCTAACTTTTCCCCATAGAAATGCATTGGCCAGTGCTGATTGGCCAGAGTACGGAACTCGACCAATCAGCGCTGGCTCTGCTGGAGGAGGCGGAGTCTAAGATCGCTCCACACCAGTCTCCATTCAGGTCCGACCTTAGACTCCGCCTCCTCCGGCAGAGCCAGCGCTGATTGGCCGAAGGCTGGCCAATGCATTCCTATGCGAATGCAGAGACTTAGCAGTGCTGAGCCAGTTCTGCTCAACTACACATCTGATGCACACTCGGCACTGCTACATCAGATGTAGCAATCTGATGTAGCAGAGCCGAGGGTGCACTAGAACCCCTGTGCAAACTCAGTTCACGCTAATAGAATGCATTGGCCAGCGCTGATTGGCCAATGCACTCTATTAGCCCGATGAAGTAGAGCTGAATGTGTGTGCTAAGCACACACATTCAGCTCTACTTCATCGGGCTAATAGAATGCATTGGCCAGCGCTGATTGGCCAGAGTACGGAACTCGACCAATCAGCGCTGGCTCTGCTGGAGGAGGCGGAGTCTAAGATCGCTCCACACCAGTCTCCATTCAGGTCCGACCTTAAACTCCGCCTCCTCCAGCAGAGCCAGCGCTGATTGGCCGAATTCCGTACTCTGGCCAATCAGTGCTGGCCAATGCATTCTGTTGGCGTGATGAAGCAGTGCTGAATGTGTGTGTTTAGCTCAACTACACCGGTGGAGTAGTTGAGCTAAGCACACAGATTCAGCTCTGCTTCAATCAGCGCTGGCCAATGCATTCTATTAGCTTGATGAAGCAGAGTGTGCACAAGGGTTCAAGCGCACCCTCGGCTCTGATGTAGCAGAGCCGAGGCTGCACAAGGGATCAAGTGCACCCTCGGCTCTGATGTAGCAGATGTGGCAGATGTGGCATTAAAAAAGCAGTTAGCTAAGAAACCCCATTGACTATGATGCAAGCAGCATATTTCTCCAGAAACCAAGCGGAAACCACAGGGAGCCCATCATAGTCTATGGGGTCCATGTGGTTTCTTAGCTAACTGCTGTTACGGTCAGCAGGTAATCTTAACAAAAAAAAAAATTAAACAAGCAATAACCTGCGGAGCCCAACTGGGCTCTGAGCTGCAGAGCTACCCTGGTGTGAACTAAGCCTGGCAGTTAGTGTCACTGCCGGACTACACCAGCATCTGGGTAAACTCTGAGTCAGAACTCCTGAGCTAAACTGAGACCGTATAATAGTGTGTGCTACCAGTGCTGCCTATAACAAACAGCTTGCTGACCAAAGGAAACTTAAAGCGGGATTCTATCTGAAGGGAATATTCTAACTAAGGCCAACTATAAAGCAACATCACAGGAACCGTGCACACATTGATTCAGGAATGCAATCCTGGAATGAGGATCTGGAATGAGGGTAGGGCAACTGGCTGACAAACCTGATCCCTTAAGTAGGGGAAGGACGGTCCCAATCAGCTAGCCCAGCTGCCTAAGCCGGAAGCCCATAGTTGGACAGCAGAGTCTTTCAACAGACCGAGAACGCCCACCGGTTGCAAAGGCGTTAACCCCTGCTAAGCCAAACTGCCACCAACAGGGAAATGGTGACAGCTGGCAGGATGCTACAACAGCAGAACAGGCTGCAACCCGAGCCTTTGGCCACAGCTGCCACACTGTCCTAACAACTGCTTTTCAATATGTATAACTTTCCATTCGGGAAGGGTCTCCAAGCAAACTTCCTGAACGGAATACCGAATGTAGATGTGAACCGGTCCTGAGGAACACATCACTTTGACAAGGTGAAAGGTAACACCCATTCCTTACCTTTTCCTAAATTTTGATATGGAATAACAGAGGAATAGCACATGTGATGTGTCATGAGGAAATATGCTACAGAGAAGGTCATGAGGAATACAAACGTTTACTATATCAGATATGTTAATAGTGGCAATATAGTAACATAATAACAAAGTATATAAGGTTGGATAAAGTCACAAGTCCATCAGCTGTACTTGGCCAGACACGTCCAGATAAGTGTGTTACAAGATAACTAGTTTTTCAAGACAATATTGTTTGTATTGAATTGGTTTCATGAGAAATCAGACTCCTTAACAAGATGCTAGCCATAGTAAGTTATGGGTTGACAGATCTCTACCTATGTAAGTGTCGTGTACTTTCCAAAATGCAAAACAAAATAAAATCTTTGCACAATATATATGACTTGAAGTATGTTTTTTTGCTAGCAGAATATCCAAATGTCTTATTTCCCCTTGGGCTACCGTTTCTGGCCATGAAATTCCATATTATATTGTAGTCAAATGCCAGACTGAAATCATTTCATTGTATTGTACTGTACACATAGCGGCTCTCGATCTTATTTAGCTTCATGGATAAAAATGGCAATTTCCTAAGCGGTTGTTATTCATACATTTAAGTGGTGCATGGCGCACTTAAAGGAAAATTATATCACATTTAATCCCAGGCTACTAATTCTTGCACTTTGGCATTGCACAATATTCTAAGAGCAATTACCTTGGCAAAGGTTTTATTTTTCTCTTTATTGTATTTTGCAAATGTGCAAATCTGGACAATAGGGTATTATTTCTGATAAAGATAGAGCAGGATTCAATCATTGTAATTGGTAACATTGCTGATAGTCATTGAAATACTAGCAATTGGTTAAAAAAAAGTTACATTATAGGAAAGCTTCAACTACACCTGAAAATTTGAAGTTCCTTTTAGCCCTATCCCAAGGTCTCCTACCCTTGAAATTCACGAGAACAAAAATCTCCTTTGTATCCACTTAAAAATAAAGAGTATTGGCAGCGTGTTTTGGATCCATTCAGTATAAGTCCCAAATGTTCTCTTATGTATCAGACTGAAAGCTCTAAAGCAGGGCTAGGGAATGTACGGCTCTCCAGCTGTTGCAAAACTACAATTCCCAGCATGCATACTTGCTCTGCTGTTCTTGGAACTCCCATGGAAGTGAATGGAGCATGCTGGGAGTTGTAGTTTCACAGCATCTGGAGAGCCGAAGGTTCCCTACCCATGCTCTAAAGTATGTATTTCCAGACATGTATTTTTTATTTGGTGTATCTCCCTTGTTCATATATACCCTTTTGGCTTTAGGAACGTGGTAGTCTTGCCTATAATCAAGCACTGTCTGTTGTATCAAGTCCCTTTTGTTGTTCTATTAGCATACCAGTGCTAATCTCGTTATCACAACAGGAGACCCCCAAGACTATGTGTATTGTAACATAAAACTCAGACTCCATATCTTCAGCCAAAACTACAAAGGAAATCTGTGTTATGACAATAGTTCACCAAGAGAACCTCCCACGGTTGCACCGTCAAATTGTGCACAAGACGAAGATGAACTATTCAAACCCTGGCATATTACGGCTGGGCGCAGGGAAAATTGCCAGACACTGAACTTATTACCTAAAGGGGATTGGGGTATCATTCTTGGAGTCTACATGATGGGGGTCTAACCACGAACCCCATTTAGACCCCTTGCCTGACACCACAGTCATCGGGGGGGGGATTTTGACTGTTCTTAGTTCATTGAGTTTTAGTTTAGAGGGCTGGACTTCCCCCTAATGACATAATCAGGGAGGAGACTGGGAGAGTTAAATGGTCCCACCTGAGGGGACAAGGGGAGTTCTGATTCTGGGAAGGGGATGAACACATGTTTGGTTATTGACTGAAGAAAGCGCCCTGAAGCCTAGGAGTGAGGCCCCAGCAAAGCAGACCATAACTTCGTTTGTATTATTCTTTTCTTGTATTCCCTTTTTATTTTCTGGATTGTATTGTGCTTTTACCTGTATTTGCTTGATATCCATTGATATGTATTTCTGTATATGTTAGTGGCTACTGCCGACTCACTGGGGTTAATAAATATATACAATTTATAAAGCTCATTTCATATTATCCTATGAACTCAGACACTCACAGGGCATGAGTGGAAGGTAAGAAGGGTGATCGCATGTGTTCCAAGCAGCTTGGCAAGGCAATATACCTTTACACCAGGATAGACATCGCCTATAAATGATATCAAGATCTGACACTTACTGTCCAGCTGATAATCTTACACTCTAGGGGAACATTCAGATGTCAGAAAATGAAGAGGAATTCCTCTTCATTTTCCACCATCATATTTGGCTGCGGGCTACCTGTAACGGGATGCCAATGCAGATGAATGTGCCTATTCAGCAGGGAAACTCAAGCCACGGAAACAACTGTCTGGCGGAAAATCTAACAAGTCAGGCCACGCCCCTGGTGCACTTGCAGTCTGGTTTGCATAATTATTATAATTGCATGATTGTCTCGGCATTGCTCTATCACATTGTAGTCGCAAAGGTATCCTTCTGATGATAATAAAGGCCCCTACATGGCGATATTATTGGTTTAGGAGGCAATTTGGATTTGAGAGACTGGATATTGTATCAACGTCTACTAGTAACACTTCACATTTTCATATACAGTACTGCAATTGTTGTCTCTTCACTCGGTTTGTGAGAGTCTTCTAATTAAAAGAGTTAGAGTAAAGATGGCGGCATAAGGTAATAAATAATGCCTTCACTGTTATCAAATACTATACATAACTGTTGTGGCCAGCAGGGGGTGCTACTTCGTTACCGAATGTAATTTTTGGCTGAGATGCCTCCATTCACTTTTAGTAGGGAATTTCCCCCCGTGCTTCTATAGATCCTAATGAAGTTTATTACATAATCACATCACATCTCAGTGTTTGAGCTTTATTAAATAATTCGTCTCCAGAGCTCTGTCACTTCATGCATCTGACCTTTCTGTTTAATAAAAAACAAGAATGTGGAAATTAGCACCCATGTGGGGTCCGTGCCCTGGTATTTAAAACATGGAAACCAAAGGAGGGAGGGGTAAGGAGTATAAGCTTAATTGGAAATGTTGGCTTTCAGATTTAACTCCTTCTGTTCCAGCATCCAGCCCAATAAAGTACAAGCACTGGGGTAGACATGAATAATTAACTGGTCTTAATATTACATGAATATCAGAGAATTTTTATGCAATATACTATATTTAATTGTAAAAAATTACAATTTGCAAATTTTTAAAGCCATTGTTACCCTTTTAACTATTTAAGAGTAGGAGGAAAGTGCTTCTTTTCTTATACTAAGGAATACTAAGGGAACGCCCATCAAATTCCCAAGAATGTAGATGTGTTCCTCCCTTTCCTCTTGACTCAACCTTTCAATATACTAAATACTAATTTGGCAATTAAATCCGCATCATGATTAATTCTACTTTTTAACTGAGTCATGCATGATGTTAAGGATGCTGCCCTCTAGAGGGTGGCGTACAGAGTGCACTGTTCTCCTAATTACATCCTGGAGAAAAAAATGGCATATTTGTTTACCCATAATCCCTAGCGGAGAAGGAATGACTTGTAAGTCTCCGTACTGCCTATGTAGGCACACACTCTCCCTGATGTGTAGGATTGTCCCCTGACCCTGTTCTATAGTCTCTCACTCTGCCAAATCAGTATCCCTGCGCTATGCTGAGGAAGGCCCAATAGGCCGAAACAGCGCTGCCCATAGCTGGGGGGAATCTGTTCCTTTTGGAATAGAAATACTAATTTGGCAATTAAATCCGCATCATGATTAATTAGACTTTTTAACTAATTCATGCATGATGTTATGGATGCTGTCCTCTAGAGGGCGGCGTACAGAGTTCACTGTTCTCCTAATTACATCCTGGAGAATAGATTTGCATATTTTTTATCCTTTCAATATATTCACTCAAAAAAACCCAAAAAGTTGCATGAAAGAGGTATTTGTCTATGAGGCCATCCAATGGTTGTGCTGGGAATTGCAGCCTGTTTGCTGGCACGTCACGATATTATATTTAAATGGTTTGGTGGAAAATAATCTTATTTGAGAAAAGTTAAGGCCGATCACATATTATCTCCACAAATATTTTAATGCCAAGTCCATACCTAACCTTTTAGACACCTTTACCATGGTGATATTTTACTGCAGGGTCAGATGTGCTTTATTCGGAATGTCCTTTGACTTCTGGGGAAGAGGAAAGATAAGAACAGCAATTGTTGTGAATTTAATTAAAGAGCATCTCCATTAGTCTTTATTAAGAAGCAAAACAACAAAAACAAGACAAAAAAAACCCTAAACTTAAGACAAAAACCAGCTCCATCTTACAAGTCTGTTAAACACCGCCAGGGGTGAAGTTTAAGTTGTCAATGACCCCGTGCCTTCTGAATTTTGCTATAGGAACTGTGATTTATATCTAGTCCAGTAGTCAAATGCTTTATAAATTAAAGGGCTTTTTACTCAGACCAAAATTGAATCAATGAGTATTGTGAGAAGGTGACAGGCGGAGTACTGGAGTACAGATAAATCAGCCCCAGGTTTCTGACATATGTGTGGTCCAGGGTGGATCTGGAGTAGGCCTCAGCCTAGGTGTAGATCTTGGACACATTACTGGGCCAGAAAAGGCTGCAGCTCCTGCATGGCAGTGCAGTTCCATGAGGTGAAAGGAGGTGTATGGGTCTGTCCTGTAACCCTGAGTCCGGTGAGACAATATTGTGCCTGTTTTGTTCCTGTGGCTGGTACTAAGCCACAAGTATAGATAAGTTTACCTAATATTTAGTTAGCAGCTCAGACGAGCAGGTTTTTTATTTTGTTTTTTGTTTTGCCTGAAGTTAAGGCTGTATTTTATTTTGTTTGTTTTGTACCTGAAGTCAAGGTTGATATATCTTCCTGTTTTTTTTTTTTTTTTTTTTTTTAAATAAACTGGTGTCTTGCACATTTTGTGTCCGTGTTTTGGGTCCGCACCAGTGCTCCTACCAAGCTAACTTCCCCACAGTATTCAAAGGAATGCCTGTTCCCAATAACTGAGGAACAAGGGGTATACTACCCAATGTGAGAGGGAAGATAAACTGCACGCTCTGATATAAGAATGGAAGCCAGGCAGAAGTGCTAGCCGTAACCTTTCAATAGTATAAACTCACAACGCGTTTCAGACGAAAATAATCCTTTTTTCAAGTGCATATAATACTTCGTCTCATAATAACTGCCCTGTATAAAATGCCCTGTGGTCAACCTACAAATGGGCAAACGCTCTTTGGTTTTTTTGAAAGCCGAAATTAGTCATTATTCAACTCTATGTAGTTGACATTGGCCAGTGTAAGGGGTCTCTTAAAAGAGCACTGATCATGGTGTCCACAAATCAGGGACACTTTCATTAACATAAAACAGCATCCGTCACTGTACGTGGTACACCCTGCTGGAACATCCTATTTCACACAGTGGAGCATAGAGATGTTTTCTTCCATATGAAGTCTGTGCAGAGCCATGAGAAAAAAAATTGTGTCCCGCAGCAATGCTTCTATGTCACTGAGCTCCGTCTTGTTATATACAATTACAGCAGAAAACTGGTATAATTACATTGATAAATACGTCCTATTGAGCCAGCCATCCAGAAAGTTCTATAGCCTGTTGCCCTGCTTTTAATTTACCATGTCTTATAACTCAGTTGAAGCGTTTCCCTGGAAAGCCTCCAGGATCTCTTCCGATAAGCACAATGAAAGTTCTGCAACTGTCCTGTGAACATCCCATTCATTCATACTAGCAGGCATGCCTGGTACCTCAGCTTAATCCTACGAAGCCCCATTCAGTAGAGATGAGCGAACACTAAAATGTCCGAGGTTCGAAATCCGATTCGAACAGCCGCTCACTGTTCGACTGTTCGAACGGATTTCGAACCCCATTATAGTCTATGGGGGGAAATGCTCGTTTCAGGGGTACACAAAATTCGATAACATTATACTTACCAAGTCCATGAGTGACGGTAGGGCTGGATTCTCCTTGAAGTCTTCTCCCGGTGCATGCTCGCGCATGCGCAGTCGGCTCTGCCTAGGCCGGATGCCTAGGCAGAGTGAATTCCAGCCGGAAGACGCCGCAGGGATGCTGCACGGAGAAGACTTCTAAAGGTAAGAGAAAAACCAGCGTTGATTGGCAGAATGTATAGCATTCTGCCAATCAACGCTGGTTCTGCATCAAACCTTAAACTTCGAACAGCTAGTAGTGTTCGATCGAGTACGAGTATTTCCAATACCGTAGTGTTCTATCGAACACCTACTCGATCGAACACTACTTGCTCATACCTACCATTCAGGTGAATGAGACAAGCTTAGAGTAATTTTATGGGAGTTTAATACTTAATTTCCTATACTTAGGCCCACATGCAGTGTATGGCACTCTGGTTGGTGCAGGGACTATCCAAGCAATGTAAACAGCTGATTGGTGGGGGGGTTGGGCATTGGACTCTCCCATTTACCTAACATTGCTGAACTACTCTAAAGGTAAGTTCACACATAGTTTTTGGTCAGGATTTTGAGGCTGTATCTGCCTCAAAATCCCGACCAAAAAGATGGCTCATATTGAAATCAATGGGAGCCGCTCAGAAGCGAGATGCTCATTCTACAGGCCGAGTCGCCTCGTGATTCGGCCTGAAGACACTCCCTCCTCCGGACTAGGCCCATTCATTGGGCCTAATCCAGAGTGGAGTGCGCGGCTGAATGCCAGGGCAGTGCACCGGCTTTGAGTCGCGGCTACCTTGCTTTTGGACCGGAACGTGAGGCAGCCTCCGCCTCAAGTTCTGGTCCAAAAAACTCCGTGTGAACTTACCCTAAGAAGAAGTCAACATCAACAGCCTGGAAAATCCTTTTAAATCCCAGAAAACCCCATTTTATTTTATATGCCAAAAGTAAGTGGACATTTTCTCCTTTAACCCCTTCCCACCACAACTATTTTTTGCTTTTGCTCCCCACCTTCCAAATGTCATGACTTTTTTTAAATTTTCCATTCACAGAGCTGTATAAGGACTTATTTTTAATGGGGAACAAAATCAGAATGGGAGGATTTAGAATAAAAAATGCATTTGTGCAATTTTCTTATGGGTGTTGTAATTATAGTGTTCACGTTGCAGACAAATTGTCATGTGAGATGTATTCCGCGAAATGTTACGATTATAGCAATGCTAAATTTATATTGTTTATGTTGTTTTAACACCTTAACGAAAAAGAAAACTTTGTAAAGAAAAATTCTAACGCCTAACTTTTTTAATATTTCCGTATATAAGAAATATGATTTTGGAACACAACGCCCAATAATATCATATGTGTCTTAGGGTCTTGTGCTACATGACATAGCTGATAAAAATTTGTGACATTTTTAGAAATTTTAAACAACACCTTTTTGCAAGTTTGCCCCAATATCACCTGATCATTATAAATCTGGCGAGAAATGCTGAACGTCCTACGGCAGAGAATGGCCGAAAGGCAGGAGAACGCATGGAAAGTGATTAATCACATGTAGTCAGATGTCTGCAAAATGCACAGCTGGGAAATCAAAGCAAAATGTCCCCGGTATATTCACTAAACCTGAACAGAGGGAGTTATCCAAGCAAAAGCATTACAGACAGTCCACACAGATCCCCAAACCCCATCCAGCATTACTTTTCACATAAATCATTCCCAATAACCATTTCATAAAGATGCTATCCATAAAACTACCTGCAATGCTTCTTCTCACTGGTCGACTAACCCCATTGCCTTTAGCAATGATTGACATTTTTGGCCTCTGTCTCCATCACATCCGTCTGTCTGGTAAGTCAGGCCCGGTGCACTTGCCGGCCAATTTGTATGTCTTTAGATTTACATTGGTTTTGTGGCCGCATGTTTCTGATTCGATTAGACAGTGGCCCCTGCATGGCACCATTACTGGTTTGAGGCCAGATAACGTCAAGGCTAAGTTCACACAGTGCTTTTTGGGCTACAAGAAAAGTAGTGGGGTTGCATAAAGTACCATGTAGTCCTTATTGGTCAGCGATCATGTAAGGCTAGGGTTACACTGCAAATCTTGGTCACACAACGTACATTACTGTCACAAATATGGCCCTGCTGGCGACAACGAAGGATACTGAATGCAGCTGTGCGGAAATCCAGCAGGGTTGAATTTCTACCATCTGTCGGGCCACACTTGTGACGCTATATACAGGTCACAACACTATTCATTATCATTAGGTGTGGCGTACTAGCACAACATTGCTTTTTACTTAGCCTAATACTTCTTTTTAGTTTTGCTATACCAATTTGTCAGTTGGTTCCGTGGCTATAAGGGTCTGTTCATACGGAATTTTTTGGCAGCGGATTTTGACGCGGAGTCCGTGACTGCAATGGGAACCGCTCGATTCTTTTTTCCACTAGCTGTACACTGGCCAATCAACGCTGATCAATGCATTTCTATGACAAAAAAGTCAGCTCCCTCATAACAGCAAGCTGCCAGTTCTCCCGACTAGCAAAGACAAGCCTTTGGCAAATCAACGCTGGTTCTGCAGCAGGCTCGTCCTTGCTAGTCAGGAGAGCTGGCAGCTTGCTGTTACGAGGGAGCTGACTTTTCTGTCATAGGAATGCATTGATCAGTGTTGATTGGCCAGTGTACAGCATTCGGCCAATCAACGCTGGTTCTGCCGGAGGCTCATCTGTGAGGAGGCGGAGTCTAAGATTAGATCACAATGGAGACTGCTGTGGTCCAATCTTAGACTCCACCTCCTCACAGACGAGCCTCCGGCAGAACCAGCGTTGATTGGCCGAATGCTGTACACTGGCCAATCAACGCTGGTCAATGCATTCCTATGAGAAAAAGTCAGCTCCCTCGTAACAGCAAGCTGCCAGCTCTCCCGACTAGCAAGGATGAGCCTGCTGCAGAACCAACGTTGATTTGCCGAATGCTATACACTGTATAGCATTCGGCCCATCAATGCTGGTTCTGAATCGAATATTTACTGCGAATAGCTAGTAGTATTCGATCGAGTATGAATATTTTGAATACCGTAGTATTCTATCGAATACCTACTCAATTAAATGCTACTCACTCATCTCTAGTGCAGTTTAATATGGTGTAGTCTAAGTTTGCACTGTCTAACTTTTAGACAGTATTAGTATGCTGAATGTCACACGCGATGCATCTTTAAACTGTTTAGACAGTTTCGTTTCCTGAGAAAAGCCACAAAATTTAGCTTAATTTATGGTGCATGATATCAAAAGTAAAACTCCTCCCCATTCGAAAGTAAATACACCCTTAGGGTCTCTTCATACGGCGTAAGCGCTCGGCTCATTCCGAGCCGTACACGCGAGCGCTTCTAAACACTTCCCATTCACTTCAATGGGAATGCTCGTAAAGCCGGCTCCCATTGAAGTGAATGGGAAGTGTTTAGAAGCGCTCGCGTGTACGGCTCGGAATGAGCCGAGCGCTTACGCCGTGTGAAGGGGCCCTTAGGTGTTTTTTTACCATTCTTGACTACGGTATGCAACTGCGTAACTAACATTTACCGAACATCGTCTGACTATGCATGACTTCTGTGTCATAAGACACTATATGAAAGAGATAAAGAACATCTTACTAGCTGGCATTTTCTGGAAGAAAGGTCTTGTGATGTTGCCCTGGTCTCTTGAGGTAACATCCAGCTGTCTATATGCTGGAACCTTCGGTTTAGATGACGCTCCAGCTTCTCATCAGGGGTCAACATGAAGGCTCTCATGTCATCCATCTAACGCCACAAGAGAAACAAGACTGATTAAAGGAACGGCTACACATATCGTTAGGTTGTGAAAAGACAATGCAGGATTCCTAAGATTAAATCAAGTGTAAATTTACTGGTCAAAGCCACTGTGGTTTGCTTTGGTTGCAATAAAGTAGTGACTACACCGAGCTAATGTTACACTAAGGTATTAAACTAAAGGACAAAGTGACAGTGTTGTAAAATGTTGTGTCCAGATCAATTGACAATGACACGTTGGGCTATGTTCTATTTCCAAGAGGGACCATCAGGCATAAATCTGACGCTAATACTGATACATGGAAGCAGGTAATTTTTAGAATGTCACTCACATCCTACTAATCTCACTGACATCATTTATACTGAAATACATGAGAGATCACACCTGGATCTTTCACTGTCTAAAGTGAAGCTGCGGTTGAAGTCTGAAATATCATATTATGTAAACTGTAATAATAGCAGGTCCCTTTAAGAAGCCCGGGACAGTCAGTGCCATAATAAAATCCTTTGCTGATACGTCATTTAATGTATTATCTTATTTATTATAAAATTATTGATCCCCAATTAGGGTTGAGCGATTGGGATCGGGAAAGATCGGCGATCGAGCAAATTTCACAATCGGGATTGCCTGGGAAATGGTCGGAAATCAGATTTTGAAATCTCAAGATCAGCTCAACCCTAAAAGTGACTTTTCCTATAGAGAACCCTATTGACTAGGGTTGAGCAATCGGGAAATATCGGATCCCGAACGAGCAAATTTCATGATCAGGATCGGCTGGGAAATGATCGGAAATCTGATTTTAAAATCGATCCTGAAATCTCAACAGTGGCTCAACCCTATGCCCAATATATGAGAAATAGAGATGGGGAATGGAATTAGTCTAAAATGAGCAAACAAAAACTATTTAAGTAGAATATTTTTCATTTGGAATACTTGGCAGACAAACATAAGAAGTCCGATAGAAATACTGTGTAACTGAGTCATCTCACCTGGTATAAACCTCTACCTGTTTTGTCAGTACTTGGCACTCGTTCATCTAGAATTGCAAACTTCTTTCTTGGTTCACATCTTAAATATAAAAGCAATATGTTGCAAGTCATAGGTTATTATTCAGGATCAGCAATATTTAGCTTATGTATTAAGATTATGCATATAAAAGTTGCACCCAGTTATGATCAGATGGTTGTAGACCAGACTAACCGTACACACAGATGTGTCCACACTTATCTGATCTCCTCTTTGGTTAACTGGGTTGTTCAGGATTAGAAAACATGGCTGATACCTTCTCATCAGGAAGTGACATGTTGGTCACAACATATCTTGTAGGGCAGCTTGAACATTTTCCAAAGATGTCTTTCTTACTCTGCATTGCAGCTTCATTTTCATGAAAATCAGAACTTTATTATTATGAAGATGAGCTGAAAGAGGGCTTTAGGACATGTCTTCTCCTGTCAGGGTTAGTTATATCAGTCTCATCCATTTAAAACTAGATATAGATGAAAAAGAAGGCTATAGGCGCGCTGGTCCAAACGTATAAAGCTTTATTTATACACGACGCGTTTCGCGACCTTTCCAAGTGTGTATAACCTCGTCCTGAAACGGGTTGTGTGCAAATGAAGTTGTTTCCACCCCACACTGGATGGTCACACTTACTTTGTGTTATGTTATTAGTAGAGTATGTTGCTTTTAGAAAACAGATTAAGTTGTGATAGACATATCTGGATATGTTTGTCAAGAGGATATTTAATGGAGGACATATCTGTGCAGGGCTATAATTATCCTATGATTTCATATATTCTCTGTGGGAACATGGGTTATATCTGTGCAGGTCCATATCTATATGACATGGTATAAAGAGTTTCGGGTGGATTTCCCCTTTAATCATCATTTGACACATTTCTTCTTTGTCTGCAGAGCACCTAGTAAATTAAAGTATTTACAGCTCAGTGAAGTTCCGTCATTTCAGTTTCCAGTCCATTCATATATTCTCATTATCGCTCTTCTTCTCTCCATCGTATTGCTAATCACTTCATTAGCTGGACCGAACTTTGCAAGCCAAGCGTCACCTCGACTATTTATTGTGAGAGAGGGCAAAGTGCAGATGACACAGTACAGATCAAAGGAGAGGTTGAAGCATTGTGATGAATCATAGTGATCGACTGAAAAGTACTCCAGACAGGCATCATGTTTTATAAGCAGATGAGACAGCTTAGGGAACTTATTTCAGAGCTATTTTCATATTTGATTCTCCTGTGGGCACTGGGAGCAAATATAGAAGAAAAGTGAACCTCTAGTTCACAAGAAAAGTGTCACAATAAATGCATGATGTCATTGCTATAACAATCTTTATGGTATAGTTCCCCTTCTTCATTTTTGTAAAATGTCTACTAGCATCTGTAGACTCTAGTTTTCTGAGACTCTCCCCTTCCTACACCTGGTTCATCCAAGATCAAGGGAGAGTGATAAAGCATATCAAAGAAATTGACTACCGTATATACTTGAGTATAAGCCAAATTTTTCAGCACAGTTTTTGTGCTGAAAAAGCCCCCCTCGGCTTATACTCGAGCCAAGAAAAAAAAAATTGTGGGGGGGGGGAGGGGGGGTCTATGACCAGCCGCAATAGTAATATATAGAATCTCCCATAAAATTGTGAAAAAAAAGAAGCTTTAAAAAATATATAATAAAAAATTAAAATAAATAAAAGTTGTAAATCCCTCCTTTCCCTAGAATACATACAAAGTAGAAAATGACTATGAAACACATACACATTAGGTATCCCTGTGTCTGACAGTGCCCGGTCTACTGAATATAGGGGGTCTGCAGTGCTCCTGTTCCATCAGGAAGAGGTTAATAGGAGCACTGCAGATCCCCTATATTCAGCCAGGCTGAATTCCAAGTGGGGGGAAAAAAACAGTCCTCCAGCTCAGGGAAGGGGCAGACAGACAACCAAAACACCCCCTCCCCTTCCCCAGCACCCAGCAACTACTGCACCCAAAAACTCCGACCATTTTCATTTTTGACATTTTCCAGTAGCTGCTGCATTCCCCCCAACCCCCCCCCCCCCCTCGGCTTATACTTGAGTCAATAAGTTTTCCAGTTTTTTGTGGTAAAATTAGGGGCCTCGGCTTATATTCGGATCAGCTTATACTCGAGTATATACGGTAATGCTTTGTAAATTTTATTTGAACAGCAATGTACAATTTTGTGTTGTTAGACACTGAAAACACCTGGAGCACTGATTTTGCATATGTCCAATATGACAGCTACAGATGGGCCACTATTAGCCACAATTACCTCTATATCGACCACATTACCTATCACAATGCCTCAATACCAGCCACAATGCCCTTAAAGGTGGTCTGACAGCAGGAAAAGTTCTTTCAGACTAGTGGCATTAACTTGTAGGGTGACTTTTAAATTTTCCAAAGATGTCTTTCTTATTCATCATTGCAGCTTAATTTTTATGAAAATCAGTATTGTATTCTTATGTATATGAGCTGAAAAGGGATTATGGGGTGTGTGTTTTTTATTGGGGCTTCACTCTCTGCTCTAGATAACCAGCCCTGGCAGGAGAGGACCCTTTTCAGCTAATTTGATTAATAATAAATTTTTTATGAAAATTAGGCTGCGAGGAAGAGTAAGAAAGACATCTTTGGAAAATGTACTGTCATTAGTCTGATACTGGATAGTCTCCCTTTAATTATACTTAGTCAGCCATATGGCAGTCACAATTCCCTCCATTCTGTAACACAAGTCCACACTTACCTCCTATGTATAGGTTTTCCTCTTATCCTGACCTGCAGTGCTCACATCTGCACACCACACTGTGATGTCAGTGGCTTAGAAATAGGGGTGCAGCTGACATCTAATGGCCAAGGTTGCGGCTGCTTACCTTGTAAATTTTAACCATTTCCTAAAGATTAGACTAGAGACTGGTAACTCCCAAAACAATTTTCCCAATTCACCAGTGAATTCCCTATTTAATCTAGCCATTGCTTCCACCACTAAGCAATACTTACTGCTGACCTTTATCCGATTTCTCGACCATCAGCTGTCTCTTTACCAGTCCTTCCCTAAGTTGCAGATACAGCAGTCTTTTTGAGGACCGTTACAACATGTCAATGACAAATCCAGCTTCTCTACTCCACCTGCAACTCAGTAGTCAGGTGAAGAACTTACATTGTAAGCAAATCCAGGAATTCATAGAGCTGAACTCTTTCAGGCTCCACAAAACTTGGTATTTTCTGGCTCATATACATCGATAATTTCTGCGGGGACACGGCAAAGCCAGACATCTATAAGAAGCAGATCATCAAGAAATGGGTCATTGCTGGAGTTTCTGCACATTAACCATGTACATTCCATTGTCTCATGAACTATTAGAATATTTGCATCCAACGATATGCTCTGTTTGAAATGATAATATTTTGACAATTCCGATTCTACGTGTACTTAATATATGGATTTCTTCATTTAATTATTAAGATGAGATTTCTACCAAATCCATCTAGGTTTCACTTTTTAACTTTTACTGTTTCCTTTTAACAGAAAGCAATTTTTATATAAGGATATTCCGGTTTCTGCAAAAAAAACTTATATTTTGGGAAATTGATGGTCATACAGTTTTCCGACACAATTTCTGCATTAATTCCTTACAGTTTCCATAATCTCTTCTTCCTGGCACTCAATGGAAACTATAACTGCTAAAGAAATTTTCATACAAATGGATTTTCTTATACATGTGATGTATCCATTGGATAAACCATCAGTATGTGAACTATAGGGTTCTGATACCCAAACCTTGCACAGTCCCGTTCTTCTGGGGAGTGCATAAAGCACTCTTATTAAAGCCCCCCTTTCCCATGCCCACTTTGCGGTAAAAACCACAGTGCAGTCTCGTCGTGATTTTCAAAACCGATGAGATTTTGGAAATTGCAACATGTCAATTATACCTATGGAAAAGCCGACGGTTTCCCTATAGGTATAATTGTAACAGAAAGTCCACGCAGGAAAACTTTCTGTCCAAAGCACTGCGGGTAGGGTTGAGCCGATCTTGAGATTTCAGGATCGATTTTAAAATCCGATTTCCGATCATTTTCCAGCCAATCCCAATTGTGAAATTTGCTCGATCGGGATCCGTCCTTTCCCGTTCCTGATCTCTCAACTCTAATTGTATAATTGTACATTAATTGTATATATTAATTGTATATTATATATACAGTGGGATTGAGCCGATCTTGAGATTTCAAAATCCGATTTCCGTTCATTTTCCAGCCAATCCCAATTGTGAAATTTGCTCGATCGGGATCCGACCTTTCCCGTTCCTGATCTCTCAACTCTAATTGTATAATTCTGCATTAATTGTATATATTAATTGTATATTATATATACAGTGGGATTGAGCCAATCTTGAGATTTCAAAATCCGATTTCCGTTCATTTTCCAGCCGATCCCGATCGTGAAATTTGCTCGATCGCTAATCGGGATCCAATCTTTCCCAATCCTGATCGCTCAACTCTAACTGCGTGATACGTTTCCACCGCTGTTTTTCCCGCAGTGCTTTAGCCTAAGGCTTTTGTTAGCATATTGTACTATTCTGGTCAACTGGTTTCAAGATAAATTGAAATTCTAACCAAATTGTAGTTTAGTTAAATGTGGACAAATCTGTAAAAAAAAAAAAAAAAAAAAAGTAGAGGAATTCTCTGCTAAATGCATTGTTTCTATATGGTACAAAGCTGAGTAACAGAGAAGCCATATACAACAGAAGGAGTGCTTACAGGTATATAATGTATCAGAAGTCACTTTCACACGGTCTGTATTTTGGTTATTTGAGTTGATATTTGGAAGCTATAACCAGGAGTACTTCCAAAAAAAAACAGGCATCTTTAGACTGTCGACTCTAAATTTACACTGTCAAGGACAAGAATGAAGGCAAGGAAAGCAGTGTGATAACTGGAGAAAGTGGAAAAAGAAGCATTTCTCTCATGTAAAAGTTTATTTATTTATTTTTTATAAAATCTTTATTTATAAACAGCATTTCAATAAACAAAACAAATAATAGTGTAAAGTAACCAGGCCATAAAACACTGGCCTCAGGCAGTAGAACATACAAGAAAAAAAACATGTCAAGTAGGACGGGAGAAAAACATAATAAAGAAAACTGGCCCATAAAGGGGCAAGACCAACAAGACAAAGATACAGGGAGAAGCCAAGGGAAGAGGGAGAAAAAAAAAACAGGGGGGCATGTAAAAGTTTCTAACTATCACTTTTTACTGTTTCTTTATGTAAAGTTCTTTTATAAGTGAATGCCCATTTAGGTTTACACTGTCTAAATATTAACAAGCTCCGTTATGTGTGAAGAATTGGATTACAAACTATGTTCACAAACAACAGACAGAACTTAAAAGTATTAATTAATTTGCAGATTGTCATGTTAATCTATGTAAGATAGTCTTAGGTCAAGGAGAACAAAAAATACATAATACAGTGTAAGAATGTTGAAAGGTTTATACAGGGAAGGAGTTTCTACAGGAATACACAGTTTATTCGGTGTAATTTGTGTATCTGATTGTTAAATATCCATCATTGTTCCAACAAACTTTGTATAAATTACCGTATATACTCGAGTATAAGCCGAATTTTTCAGCACAGTTTTTGTGCCGAGGGGGGCTTATACTCGAGTCAGCAAAAAAAAAAAATATATTTTTTTTTTCCTTAGGAGGGAGGGGGGTCTATGACCAGCCACAGTATCAATGTATAGAATCTCCCATAAAATAGTGAAAAAAAAAAAAAAGATAAAAATAAATAAATAAAAGTTGTAAATCCCTCCTTTCCCTAGAATACATATAAAGATAGAAAATGACTGTGAAACACATACACATTAGGTATCCCTGTGTCTGACAGTGCCCGGTCTACTGAATATAGGGGATCTGCAGTGCTCCTGTTCCGTCGGGAAGGGGTTAATAGAAGCACTGCAGATACCCTGTATTCAGCCAGGTTGAATTCCAAGTGGGGGAAAAAAAAACAGTCCTCAAGCTCAGGGAAGGGGCAGACAGACAACCAAAACACCCCCTCCCTTTTCCCAGCACCCAGCATCTACTGCACCCAAAAACTCCGACCATTTTAATTTTTGAAATTTTCCAGTAGCTGCTGCATTTCCCCCCTCAGCTTATACTCGAATCAATAAGTTTTCCCAGTTTTTTTGTGGTAAAATTAGGGGCCTCGGCTTATATTCGGGTCGGCGTATACTCAAGTATTTACGGTAGTAATAGACTCATAGACTGTAAGCAATTGTGAGCAGGGTTCTCTATCCTACTGTGCCAGTAGGGAATTCTGGGGAATATGCAAATCTGTTTTCCAGGATGGCAATTAGGAAAACAATGCAGGAAGTGCAGTTTTTCTCTAATTACACATTCTGAATTTGGGAATAGCTTTACTCATATTTTTATCTTTCCTTGGTTTTATGTTCGACTTATGATATGTAAAAATCTTCAATAATAATATAAAGTAAAAAAAAACACAAGGGTAAGATTTATCACACAGGTGCAGTTTTCCTCTAATTTTACCCCATTCTGAATTTTTTTCCAGCTTCCCAGTACATTGTATACAATATTAAAGGCTACCATAATGGAGTACAATTTGTCCTATATAAGTTATGTCTTCTGGGTGATGGAAATAATAACAAAAATTTTTTTTAAAAAAAGCTATGGCAGGAAGGGGTTGAACTTTATCAACTATGTTACCAAGTATGAGCAAAACAAGATGACATTGTAAGAAACTCACAACCCCAAGATGTTCTTTAAAAGAATTCAAAGACATTCAAAGAATGCCTATAGCTCTTAGGAAGTTTCCATCTAACGTACTAGGCACATATATTCGATCTGTTCACCCAGAAAGAGGTTACCATTACTTTGTAAGTTACTTTTATTAAGATGACTGCTTCTTTCCAAAGAAATCTTTCCCTTTTTTTAAAAAAAAAAAAATATTTAATTTTTGTTTTACTACAACGAGGTATTACACAAAGCTCCTCGCCCTAACGCTTCCAAACATAAGATAATTCTCATTATATAGTATGTTTTATTTCTGCTAAAAATGTGTTTATATGATTCCAGTGTTGAATGACAAAAGCCATACTTTGTAGGCATGAATTAAGCATAAAGCGTAGTCGCCCGCATTGTGTTGTAACTCTGTGCATAATTGTACAGGGAAGACAATGTTTGCACAATGTAATTGCTAGAAGCCTGCAGTGTACAGAAGTCAATAAGGAGATCCATGGCTGTGACATGAGATTGGAGCTGAACCTGTTCAGAGAGCTAAGTCTCAAATAAATTATAGAAAACTTTCCTGGAGATGCGGATATTAATCATAAGGACTAAGACATATCAACTAAATGATTTTACCCATTCTTAAAAATGTATCCAGTCCTAGCACAGAATATGCACAGATAAAGTATGAAATTCAGAAGCAGGGAGTATATTTCCATTAAGACAATGATTATGAAGTCTAAGTGACATTGACAAAATGAGATTGGTTAAAGAACCGCTTAAATTCGACTGTAATCTAAATGGAGGGATCAATCATATCTAGACTGAGATGATACTGCGACGTTACACCAGTGTCCACCCATTATTCACATCTACTATACATCTCATCTTTGTAAAAGTTGTAATACCTGTGTTAGTGACTAGAGATGAGCGAGTAGTATTCGATCGAGTAGGTATTCCATCGAATACTACGGTATTCGAAATACTCGTACTCGATCGAGTACCACTCACTATTCGAATGGAAAAGTTCGATGCAGAACCAGCATTGATTGGCCGAATGCTATACAGTCGGCCAATCAACGCTGGTTCTTCTCCTATCTTTAGAAGTCTTCTCCATGCAGCTTCCCCGCTTCGTCTTCCAGCTCTGAATTCACTTTGCCAGGCATTGGGCCTGGGTAGAGCCGACTGCACATGCCCACTTGTAGTGCGGACATGCGCAGTCGGCTCTGCCCAGGCCCGATGCCTGGCAGAGTGAATTCAGAGCCGGAAGATGCCCCGGGGATGCTGCACGGAGAAGACTGCTTGGAGGATCCAGCCCGACCCTCACTCGTGGACTTGGTAAGTATAATTTGATCGAATGTTGCCTACCCCTGAAACGAGCATTTTCCCCCCATAGAGTATAATAGGGTTCGATATTCAATTCGAGTAGTCGAATCCCTTTTTTCTTCCATTATACATGTTTTGCACACCTCTTATGCTTGATGACATAGGGCACTTCCCATATGACCAATCACAAGCCTCACTGATGACCCTAGGCACATGATGTCCCCCAGGCGGCCAGAAGAGACCAGAAAAGGACCATAATAGAGAACCGGATACTACAAGGAGACCCAGATGAGGTGAGGGAAGGTGATTATAAATATGGTTTATTTTTTACACCTCTCCTTGGCCTCCGCTTATTATTCCCTAGGGTCTGAAGAACCCCTAGAGTATAATAATTTCACTTTTGGTTCACGTGTGAAAAACCCTAAGAGCTTTGTGTATGGATGAACACAAAACTTTTTGAAAAAATCTAATCTGAATCCGGTTTACCTCTAACCTGTCCTTATACCAAAGTACTTATAGACACCAGGAAGGAGTTAACATTCAAATGACTTGTAAAAGCTGTAATGACTTGTAATATTTCCATTAATTTGTCCTGTACTTTCAGACCTAAGCTAAAGATAAACCACTGCAGTAAGGCCAGGATATAAGCGGGAAGACTTGGAGTGTCGCCCTTGATTTCCTTTGATGTCATGTATGCAATAAATGTATCCCAGCTTGTATCTTGAGAAAGTGAATTTTGCAAATGCGGTATATGCTTGCGGGGTAATTTCCAACAGATTTTAGTGACCAGCTTTAATTAGGGAAGTGGAAAAATGCTTTGTAAGCATATCTGTGTGTTACTTAGCCTGATTAATTATCCTCCCTATAGACAGTCCATTCCTGAGAGCTTACATTGTTTGCAGATGTGTAGATCACTTTATCGCTATGTATTATTCTATTTTTACTGCTTCCTTGGGGTTAATGGTAAGTGCATCGTAATACTAAATGAAACACATTTTCAAAATAGACAATAAATACTTGATAATACCCAAAAAGGGTCAGCTAATGGGTCCTGCAACAATCACTACAAAAGAAATGTATTTAATAACAGTATGGACATCTATGGCCAGGTAGGATCACCAAAGCATAGGGGACTTTCTTCTATGATTTCTGTTTGCCCTTTGAAGGGACAAAGGGACGGCTCACTAAGACAGGTCTGTCCCCATACATACACAATAAGACATATACATCTACAGAAAGAGATACATACATGACAGACAGACAGACAGACAGACAGACATAAGTCCAAATATGGCAGACAGAAGGACATATACATTCACAGAGTAGTAAAATGCAAACATGGAGGAAGGACAAACATATCTGTATAGGAATACTTACCAGAAGAACAAATGGGTACACATAGTAGCACAGATGCATACAGGGTTGAAGCCCAAAAGCCAATCATACATAATGGAAGGACATATGAATCCGAACATGAACACAGGCTTATGTACAAATGCCTATAGAATTACAGACAAGACTTTGTCATCAGACAAAAACATCATTGAGATATGCAGACAGAAAAATAGCATGCATCCAAACAACAGATCAGACAACTGAGACATTGCAAATAGTGTTTGGCTTGGAAAGATTATATAGACCAAGGCAGACAAGGATTGGCAGGAGACAGTTTAGCAGGTGAGAATACTAATCCTTAAAGAAACAGGAGAGCTCTGACCAGGCCAGAGAAAACCAAGCAGCTACTTCTGCTGGGAAAGGTATTCCAATCTGGTATATGTGATTGTGTTTCCTGTGTTTGTTGATTTCCACATATAAAATGTGAGTGTACCTCCTTCTGAGACTAGTTTGTCCCACAAGCTCTAGGTAAAATATCTTTCATCGCTTTTTCTTTGATGCTGTGTTTGCCTAATGATTGTAATTAATTTAATCTAGCTGAAAAGATAATGGCTTGTGTCAAATTCCTTACTATATTATTTTGCTGATTTTACTCATGAGAATCAAAATACCATCACTGAGCATTAAATACATGACACATTGTGAATTACAACATGGTCCTACAGTAGGTTAGGCATTGAATGAAAGGGATACTAGATGTGGGGAAAGATGAACTGTGTTAGGCAACATTATATCAGGAGGCTCCAGCACAGAATCCATCACAAATTCAGGACAAAATAGCCTGGCAAGTTCCATCTTTTCTACCAGCGAAATGATGGATACCAAAACAGGCTGAGATACATTTACCGTGGAACAGAAAACTGGATTGAACTCTACAAATGTTAGCCGGAGCCTACTCATTTCTAAAAAGTGATAATGCAAATATTAGTTTTATTTTTGTATCCTATATTTGAGCTGGTCACATGAATTCACATCACACAAACACGTTAGACCAGTCACAGATGGAAAATCCATCAATTACAGCCATTGATAATTTGATTGTCAATGCGAAGAAAAAAATCCATCTCTTCTCTAGGATTGACTCCTGTTTACTTCAAATCATTGACCCTGCATCATTACTAACGTACTGTATTTATCAATGTACCTAGTGATCTGCAAACCCAGCTTGTCGATCAACCACAAATCCACAAATCATTTTATCTGAAATTTAATTATGACGTGAAATTTTGGTAAGCAATATTAATATACCACTTTAGTACCTAACTAGTCTTCAACTTACTTGTCCGTTAGTATCTATATCAGGGGTTAACAACCTCTGGCGCCTATGCCGCAATCCGTAACTTGGGTATAGTTGCCTGGAATAGGGCTTTAATAGGGTTGAATAGAATGCTACTTCAGATTTCTCCCACAATCTCTCTATCATGGACCATCAATGCAAAGTGAGAGGAAAGGAAGTAATGGCAGGTGGGAGTCATGAGGAATTGTGTCCTAGTGTCCAAACTGTATTATAGCCTAGTTATAGGGCAACAATTTCCTATGCAATTTATTTTTCTTTCTTGAAGCCAGTGCAAAGGTATAATATAGTAGCTGAACATGGTAAAGTTAGTGTTTGTTAATTTCGACAAAACAGACACATTTGTATGGGCTTAAACGAGAAAAAGATTGGTGTAAGGGAATTGCTAGTTGTGAAATTCCCTAGTGCTGCTGCTGAAACCAGGAAGAAGAAAAAACAGAGACAGTGAATCCTAAATTCGACCCAGTCCCTGCCTGAACTGTCCTAGGTGACAGACGACAACTGGGTGGCAATCCCTTCCAAGAAATAAGTGACACACAGAACAACAGGACAAAAAAAAAAAAAAAAAACAGAAGCAAAAGCAGTACAAAATCATAATCCAAAGAGTAGTCACAAGGGAAGCCAAAGGTCAGTAATACAATAGTAAGAGCAAGTAGGAAGCTAGCAAGGACAAAGTCACAGGACAGAGTCAAAATGGCCAGCAAACCTGTTTAAGCTGATGACCTGTATATAGGAAGTCCAGGGCCTGCCCCTGAGTTGATTGGTAGATAGGTTGTCAATTACACAGGCAAGGCTAAGATTAAGTATTTGTTGAACAGAGGGATAAAAGGTGCAGGAGATGGGTGTGGTGGGAATTCAATTACAGAGGATAAGTAATAGAGCTGTGTGAAGACAGAGCAACAAAAAACTAAGCAAAGAATCAATCTGAACATGCCTCCTGCGCCACAGTGTACAAACAAAGAGTGCTGCAGAGACTCGAACAGACAGAGACGTTACAACTGGGCTACATGAGGGGCATCATATGTCCCTCACAAAGCAGGCTTACTTGTGTTATATGACTTTCCAGTAAGGGTCAATATCCTTACTATTATTGCATGACATACTGACTACCGCATCATTGACTTGGTTCTTTTCACGTTGACTATTTTAACTGACCCGGTACAGGATAATAGTTTACCTCTAAGAACTAGCATGGGGTACAGAGGTTATCTCGTAAGGACAGCACTTCTTTTTTACTATAGTTTTTCCAGCTACCAACTGAGTAATGCAGGTAGTAATTACAATGACACTATAATTAGTGACGGGCAGGATTAGATCTCTGCTTCCTAGAGAGTTCAGTATAGTGAACTCTACGGGCAATAGAGATGAGAGGTGAGCTCTGCTGCTAGAGGTATATTAGCTTCACATAGGATACAGCAGTCGGAGAATCAGGCTACTGTAATGATGCTTTGGGGCCCTCACCATCTGCAGATGTCATATGCACATTCACCTAACCAGTGCCGCACCTCCCATGAGGCGACCTGAAGCGAGCGCTTCAGGCGGCACTATGCCAGGGCCTCAGGGAGGGCGGCATTTTTGCTAACCTAAGCCAGTCCAAGACAAGCTGTCCTGGACTGGCTTAGCACCAAGCGGTGGTTCGGGGAGGCCACTGGAGCAGCGCTGCTCCAGCAGCCTCCCCTCACGCTCAGGCAGAGCGCAGGCAGTCTCCGGGCCTGCTCTCTGCCGGCGAATGGCGCTAAGCCCGCCCCCTCCGCTAAGCCACACCCCCGCTCCTCCCCCTCCCCGGCAGGGGGGGGGCAGCTTTCTGTAGTTCGCCTCGGGCGGCGAAAGGGGAAGGATCCCCCCTGCACCTAACCCTTCTTTAGTGATAAATCAAATATGATTTATTTCCAAATTCAAGACATAGGTATATGTTTTTTTTACTGATACACAAAATGAATCGTGCATATGGCCTAGGGTTCGATCGAACCCTGGTTAAGAACCACTGTTCTAACCATATAATTATGTAACTATGTATTGTATTAGTTTCCTTGTATTTCTGAGTTTGTCGTTGCCTCCTATAATCCTATATTAATAAGGGAACTACATTGAGACCTGATACGTATCATTATACATTTTGTGACAATTCTTGTAAACATTTCAGACATTTGAGACTATTTTTATGCTGAAAGCATTGAAATGAGCATAGGTAACTTTTCTGTCTTTTCTGTTCTGTTCTTTCGTTTGTGTGCATGAATTTCCTTCCCCATATATCTTGTAGACTTGTTTCAAACATGTGATATCTTGAGATGAAGGCCATACAGGGCACCTCTTCTGGGTGGTACCCCTGCTTTACATACTGTAGGGAGCACCAGTGCCAATAACAAAGTACTGTAGTTGCTGTGTTAAGATAAGATAAAATAATCCTTTAATAGCCCCACCATTGGGACATTCAGTGTGTTGCAGCAGCACAGATAATACAATAATAATACAAGAAAAAGAACATACAAATAATTCAGATAGAAAGATAAAAGATGTAGGAGAGAAAATAGTAGGAGTCATAACAAAACATCAGGATCTTTTAGCTTTCTGTGCGGAGCGATCTACGTTTAGCTCGGTGTTGATTGTACAGCCTCAGTGACCGCAACGAGGAGGAAAGACTTCCGATAGCGCTCCTTCTCAAACTTGGGGTGAAGCAGTCGGTCACTAACAGTACTGCCCAGTGCTGTCACAATCTCATACATGGGATGGGAGATGTTCTCCAGTATGGAGCTCACCATGGACAGTATCCTTCTGTCACCCACCACCTGTACTGGGTCCAGGGGGCTCCTTAGGACAGAACTGGCCCTTCTAACCAGCCTGTCAAGTCTATTTCTGTCCATAGCTGATATGCTACTCCCCCAGCAGGCGACTACAAAGAAGATGGCTGATGCTACTACAGAGCTGAAAAAGGTCCTAAGAAGTGGCCCCTGGACTCCAAAGGCCCTCAGCCTCCGGAGCAGGTAGAGCCTACTGTAGCCCAGACTGTATGGTGTTAAAAGCACTTGAGAAATCAAAGAACATTATTCTCACAGTGTTCCCTGGTTTGTCCAGATGAGAAAGAGCTCTGTGAAGATGGTGGATGATGACGTTAGATGACCTGTCTCCATTTTGTTTTGCGCTATACTTTGTATGATGTTTTTTTCAGATGTGATCTTTATACGGTGACCTCTAGTAAAACCCAGATATAACATCTTTATTGATATGATTGCTACATTGATGTCTTCTCAGTATAAACATTCCCAACTCTTGTTTTCTAATCTAAGTGCACACCGAAGAGTCAAGGAAAGAACTATGGGAGTAACAAGGAAGAAGGACGTTAGAGAACACGCCTGAGTTGACTCATGTGACCAAAAATTTAATGTAATCTTCCAGATTCCAGTTTTTGAACTATACCCAACATATATGGTGCTCCTATAGATAGGGAACCTAACCCTGGTTGCCACATCCCTTCATTCATGAGTAATACAAACCCTTGCCCTTTCCAAAGTGTGTCCAACATGAGATGGGCCAACAATGACCAGTTACTGAGTCTGGCCCAAGGTGGTTGTCAGTTTTAGATAGAGCTGTGGTTGAGCGTCCGCTCTATTACAACTCCTCCTCAATGAGGGAACTGGAAACCCAAACGCTAGTATTCATTGGGGACCCCAGTGATCATAGATTTATAATCCATCTTAAGGGAAAACCCATTTAAGTGTGTTGCGGCGTCAACAGGTACCTGGGAAAATTCATGAGCACATTAGTGTCATATCTATCATGTAGAAATGTTGATATGCTTTTACTGTTCTGCAAAGAATATTCACTAGGCAACGCCGTACAATTGGAGGCTAGCCTGCACAACATATTTCACATCCTGGACAGGTTAATGAAATATAATAGACATTGGGACAAAGTTGGAGGACATTTCTTATAACAAAAAAGGACAAAGTTTTCCTATTAGTTTCACATTGTCTGCTACCAGCATGTAATTGGCATATAATAAATGAGCTATTAGCAGTTAATTCATTAGACGCTAGCTGTTACTAGAATGCAAACTAATATTTATTGCAATTTAATTAGCTTGCCCTACCTAACATTAAATGCCTCTGGTTGCCATATAATTGGAATTGATGAAGTTGGTTAGGTCAATTAGATGGTGACAATTTTACTTGATTGCTAAATAACATAGCCTTTTTTCGCTCTAACTCGTACTGCCCATAGCGCCTTGTCTTTGACTATTGGGGGAATGGAAAATGGAAATGTTCTGGTGTCGGATTAACCCTTTGAATACCAGGAAGTTATATTAAAGACGGGATAGACTGGTTTTACCCTGTAAAGTGCACGCCTAGAATACACACATCAATCTCAATATCCCGATTACAGGCAGGCCAAAGAGCTATGGGAAGAAATGTTAATTTATCTTCTTACTTCCTGCAGCTGCCAGCTATGGATTGAAGGTTAAGTTAGCTCAACGTCATTGCGTTAACAAAACTGTCCCACTAATCAGAATGGGAAGCCCTGAAATGGATTACCTGACAAGTGCAAGATGACTTTGAACAAAAGAAAATTTACAAGTAATAGAAGAAGAAGAAAAAAAATAGAAATTGCTGGTAACTGGTAACCAGTAGCAATGTAACTATTAGGGGTTGTTTTTTGTTTTTCTTTCCAAAATAACGCCAATCTTGTTCATAGGTTGTGTTCTTGGATAGTCCACAGACAACAGTAACCCCATTACTGGTAAAAGGTGCTGCGCAATGCCTTTAACCACTTCAGTACCGGGCCAATTTGTGGTCCAGGACCAGACACATGTTAGGTTTATTTTGTATGTGCGGTTTTGAGGGCTGTAACATTTTTCTCGTATGTCTCAGTCAACTAATTTTTGCGTCTTTTTTCGGGGACACATAGGGCTTTATTTTTATGTTATTTTTATTTTCGAATGTGTTTTAATTTTTTTATATCTGGGAAAATATAAACATAATAGGAGAGAAATTGCGTCTGGTTTTCAATTGATTTTTTTTAATTTTTTATTTAATAACACAAAGTGTCACTGAAAAACTTTATAAAATAGTTTTTCCTCTCCGTTACGGTAATTTTTATTTTGTATGGTGTCGTTGGGGGTGGGGCTATGACCTTGAATAACGGCGTTTTATTAGCGTATTATTAATTTTTTTATTATTATTTTATTTACATTTTTTTAAAACTTTTTTATTGTATTTTTATTTTATTTATTTTTTCAGATTGTGTCCCCATAAGGTGATAAGAGACCTTTGGGGACATCTGATCACTTTTTTTTTTGTATTGGAGGCTGATTTCTCCTACAACTGGGGCTGCTACATTTAACCCCAGATGCAGGAGGAATCCAGCCTCCTGCACACTATATACACAGCTTACTGAGCTGATCTGGGTCCTGCAGCAGCTCTTGTAAGACACTGCTCCCGGCCGATCATGTGACCGCCGGGTCAGAGGGCAGCTGAATTATGGCAGCGTCCATAGCTGTGTATACAGCGCTCATTGAGCGCTATATACACAGCGATCGAGAAGGCAGGGGAGGTAATAAATCTTCCCTGTCATCTCTCTGGGAGCTCTGGAAGTTACAGCTGGCTCCCAGCTTCAGTAGCTGCACGATCTCCGTGCAACTACTGTGTTCTGACTGGACGTACCGGTACGTCCTGTCAGAACTAGGCAACTATCTGGACGTATATACTCTATGGGCGGTCCAGAAGTGGTTAATAATGGAAATATGGATCCAAACCATGGTAGAGTACATTTTAATATAACATTTTAGAACATTTAATTTCTGCTAATTGGTTTGCTTATGATGGTGTGTGGTATTGTAGCTTAGCCCCAATAACTGGAATGGAGCTGAGTGTCTCTTAGTGGCGGTATGACATGTTATCTGTGCTCACTTCCTCTACTAAGCTGATTCATAATTCTAACTCATAACTTCATTATTAGTTAGCCATTAAAAAAGGTATCATCTACTGAAGACTCTCAAGTTTTTTGTTTTTAATATTTCATACCCACTGGCTAACACGGTACAAAAACATTCTCTTCTACTAAGCTTCTTGACCACATCCAGTTTGGCAACTACACAGTTCTATCAGTATTGAACATTTGGATATTTAAAGGGGTTTTCCCATTAATGTTTGTTAGATGCAGACCCTCCTTTCGAACATCCCCCCCCCCAACCAGTCTCCAAACTCCAGCTTCTGCCTCACTATGAACCTCAATGAGAAGACTGTCAATGGTCAGGCTTACGAAAACATGCTACGCTCTCTGCCTCTACGCTCTATGAACAACAGGTTCCTTAGTTGCTGCAATGCTAATCTTTTGTGTTGCCTTGAATTGACCTTAAGCACAAACTTCTGTTTACCACCTGCCTTCAACCCTTTCTACATGGATTATCACTAGAGATGAGCGAACAGTGTTCTATCGAACTCATGTTCGATCGGATATTAGGCTGTTCGGCATGTTCGAATCGAATCGAACACCGCGTGGTAAAGTGCGCCATTACTCGATTCCCCTCCCACCTTCCCTGGCGCCTTTTTTGCTCCAATAACAGCGCAGGGTAGGTGGGACAGGAACTACGACACCGGTGACGTTGAAAAAAGTAGGCAAAACCCATTGGCTGCCGAAAACATGTGACCTCTAATTTAAAAGAACAGCGCCGCCCAGCTTCGCGTCATTCTGAGCTTGCAATTCACCGAGGACGGAGGTTTCCGTCCAGTTAGCTAGGGGTTAGATTCTGGGTAGGCAGGGACAGGCTAGGATAGGAAGGAGAAGACAACCAACAGCTCTTATAAGAGCTAAATTCCAGGGAGAAGCTTGTCAGTGTAACGTGGCACTGACGGGCTCAATCGCCGCAACCCAGCTTTCCCAGGATCCTGAATGGAATACACTGTCAGTGTATTCCCGTATACCCGATATATACCCCCGATACCCGTTCCAACGGTGTGCCCCCCCACCTTCACCCCAGAAATACCCTGCAAGTCCCCTAGCAATAGGATTGGGGCTATATACACCCACTATTTTTGCTACTGCCATATAGTGCCATTGTCTCACTGGGAATTCAAAGAATATATTGGGCTTACATATAACTTCAATTCCAGGGAGAAGCTTGTCAGTGTAACGTGGCACTGACGGGCTCAATCGCCGCAACCCAGCTTTCCCAGGATCCTGAATGGAACACACTGACAGTGTATTCCCGTATACCCCATATATACACCCCAAATCCCCGTTCCAATGGTGTGCCCCCCCACCTTCACCTCAGAAATACCCTGCAAGTCCCCTAGCAATAGAATTGGGGCTATATACACCCACAATTTTTGCTACTGGTATATAGTGCCATTGTCTGACTGGGAATTCAAAGAATATATTGGGGTGACGTGCACCCACAATTTTTGCTACTGCTATACAGTGCCATTGTCTCACTGGGAATTCAAAGAATATATGGGGGTTATGTGCACCCACAATTTTTAATACTGGTATACAGTGCCATTGTCTGACTGGGAATTCAAAGAATATATGGGGGTTACGTGCACCCACAATTTTTAATACTGCTATACAGTTCCTTTGTCTCACTGGGAATTCAAAGAATATATGGGGGTTATGTGCACCCACAATTTTTAATACTGGTATACAGTGCCATTGTCTGACTGGGAATTCAAAGAATATATGGGGGTTATGTGCACCCACAATTTTTAATACTGGTATACAGTGCCATTGTCTGACTGGGAATTCAAAGAATATATTGGGGTTATGTGCACCCACAATTTTTACTACTGGTATATAGTGCCATTGTCTGACTGGGAATTCAAAGAATATATGGGGGTTATGTGCACCCACAATTTTTAATACTGGTATACAGTGCCATTGTCTGACTGGGAATTCAAAGAATATATGGGGGTTATGTGCACCCACAATTTTTAATACTGGTATACAGTGCCATTGTCTGACTGGGAATTCAAAGAATATATGGGGGTTATGTGCACCCACAATTTTTACTACTGGTATACAGTGCCATTGTCTGACTGGGAATTCAAAGAATATATTGGGGTGACGTGCACCCACAATTTTTGCTACTGCTATACAGTGCCATTGTCTGACTGGGAATTCAAAGAATATATGGGGGTTATGTGCACCCACAATTTTTAATACTGGTATACAGTGCCATTGTCTGACTGGGAATTCAAAGAATATATTGGGGTTATGTGCACCCACAATTTTTACTACTGGTATATAGTGCCATTGTCTGACTGGGAATTCAAAGAATATATGGGGGTTATGTGCACCCACAATTTTTAATACTGCTATACAGTTCCTTTGTCTCACTGGGAATTCAAAGAATATATGGGGGTTATGTGCACCCACAATTTTTAATACTGGTATACAGTGCCATTGTCTGACTGGGAATTCAAAGAATATATGGGGGTTATGTGCACCCACAATTTTTAATACTGGTATACAGTGCCATTGTCTGACTGGGAATTCAAAGAATATATTGGGGTTATGTGCACCCACAATTTTTACTACTGGTATATAGTGCCATTGTCTGACTGGGAATTCAAAGAATATATGGGGGTTATGTGCACCCACAATTTTTAATACTGGTATACAGTGCCATTGTCTGACTGGGAATTCAAAGAATATATGGGGGTTATGTGCACCCACAATTTTTACTACTGGTATACAGTGCCATTGTCTGACTGGGAATTCAAAGAATATATTGGGGTGACGTGCACCCACAATTTTTGCTACTGCTATACAGTTCCATTGTCTCACTGGGAATTCAAAGAATATATGGGGGTTATGTGCACCCACAATTTTTAATACTGGTATACAGTGCCATTGTCTGACTGGGAATTCAAAGAATATATGGGGGTTATGTGCACCCACAATTTTTAATACTGGTATACAGTGCCATTGTCTGACTGGGAATTCAAAGAATATATGGGGGTTACGTGCACCCACAATTTTTAATACTGCTATACAGTGCCATTGTCTGACTGGGAATTCAAAGAATATATGGGGGTTACGTGCACCCACAATTTTTAATACTGCTATACAGTTCCTTTGTCTCACTGGGAATTCAAAGAATATATGGGGGTTATGTGCACCCACAATTTTTAATACTGGTATACAGTGCCATTGTCTGACTGGGAATTCAAAGAATATATGGGGGTTACGTGCACCCACAATTTTTAATACTGCTATACAGTTCCTTTGTCTCACTGGGAATTCAAAGAATATATGGGGGTTATGTGCACCCACAATTTTTAATACTGGTATACAGTGCCATTGTCTGACTGGGAATTCAAAGAATATATGGGGGTTATGTGCACCCACAATTTTTAATACTGGTATACAGTGCCATTGTCTGACTGGGAATTCAAAGAATATATTGGGGTTATGTGCACCCACAATTTTTACTACTGGTATATAGTGCCATTGTCTGACTGGGAATTCAAAGAATATATGGGGGTTATGTGCACCCACAATTTTTAATACTGCTATACAGTGCCATTGTCTGACTGGGAATTCAAAGAATATATGGGGGTTATGTGCACCCACAATTTTTAATACTGGTATACAGTGCCATTGTCTGACTGGGAATTCAAAGAATATATGGGGGTTATGTGCACCCACAATTTTTAATACTGGTATACAGTGCCATTGTCTGACTGGGAATTCAAAGAATATATTGGGGTTACGTGCACCCACAATTTTTACTACTGGTATACAGTGCCAATTTCTAACTAGGAATTCAAAATGCGCAAGGCTCCCGGAAAGGGACGTGGACGAGGCCGTGGGCGAGGTCGGGGGAATGGTTCTGGGGAGCAAGGTAGCAGTGAAGCCACAGGGCGTCCCGTGCCTACTCCTGTGGGGCAGCAAGCATTGCGCCACTCCACAGTGCCAGGGTTGCTTGCCACATTAACTAAACTGCAGGGTACAAACCTTAGTAGGCCCGAGAACCAGGAACAGGTCTTGCAATGGCTGTCAGAGAACGCTTACAGCACATTGTCCAGCAGCCAGTCAGACTCTGCCTCCTCTCCTCCTATTACCCAACAGTCTTGTCTTCCTTCCTCCCAAAATTCCGAAGCTTTACAGAACAATAACCCAAACTGTCCCTGCTCCCCAGAGCTGTTCTCCGCTCCTTTCATTGTCCCTCAACCTGCCTCTCCACGTCACGATTCCACGAACCTAACAGAGGAGCATCTGTGTCCAGATGCTCAAACACTAGAGTCTCCTCCATCTCCGTTCGATTTGGTGGTGGATGACCAGCAACCCACCCTCATCGACGATGATGTGACGCAGTTGCCGTCAGGGCATCCAGTTGACCGGCGCATTGTGCGGGAGGAGGAGATGAGACAGGAGTTGGAAGAGGAAGTGGTGGATGATGAGGACACTGACCCGACCTGGACAGGGGGGATGTCAAGCGGGGAAAGTAGTGTGGATGTTGAGGCAGGTGCAGCACCAAAAAGGGTAGCTAGAGGCAGAGGCAGAGGTCAGCAGCTTAGGCGAAGCCAGGCCACACCCGGAATCTCCCAAGATGTTCCAGTTCGTACCCAGCCCCGAAAAACTCCCACCTCGAGGGCACGTTTCTCGAAGGTGTGGAGTTTTTTCAAGGAATGCGCCGAGGACAGATATAGTGTTGTCTGCACAATTTGCCTCTCGAAATTGATTAGGGGCTCTGAGAAGAGCAACCTGTCCACCACTTCAATGCGCCGTCATTTGGAATCCAAGCACTGGAATCAGTGGCAGGCAGCAACGGCAGGACAAAGGCCGCCTGCCGTTCACGCCACTGCCACTGCCTCTGCCACTGCCTCTGCCTCTGCCACTGCCACTGCTGACTGTGCTGGCGATGCACTCCAGAGGACGAGCCAGGACACCACTTCATCTGCCTCCGCCACTTTGTTGACTTCTACCTCATCCTCCCCTGGTCCTGTCTTATCTCCTTCTCCTGCACCATCAAAGGCACCATCAGGCGTTTCTTTACAACAACCCACCATCTCTCAGACATTGGAGCGGCGGCAGAAATACACTGCTAACCACCCACACGCGCAAGCCTTGAACGCCAACATCGCTAAACTGCTGGCCCAGGAGATGTTGGCGTTCCGGCTTGTTGAAACTCCCGCCTTCCTGGACCTGATGGCAACTGCGGCACCTCGCTATGCCGTCCCTAGCCGTCACTACTTCTCCCGGTGTGCCGTCCCCGCCTTGCACCAGCACGTGTCACTCAACATCAGGCGGGCCCTTAGTTCCGCGCTTTGCACAAAGGTCCACTTGACCACCGACGCGTGGACAAGTGCATGCGGACAGGGACGCTACATTTCACTGACGGCACACTGGGTGAATGTAGTTGAGGCTGGGACTGCTTCCCAAACTGGCCCGGTGTACCTCGTCTCCCCGCCTAACATTCCTGGCAGGGACACGAGAAGAACACCCCCCTCCTCCTCCTCCTCTACCGCCTCCTCCTCCGCCACCGCCTCCTCCTCCGCCACCGCCTCCTCCTCCGCTGTTAGATTGACCCCAGCTACGAGTTGGAAACGTTGCAGCACTGGCGTTGGTAGACGTCAGCAGGCTGTGCTGAAGCTGATCAGCTTGGGGGACAGACAGCACACTGCCTCCGAGGTGAGGGATGCCCTCCTCGATGAGACGGCAATATGGTTTGAGCCGCTGCACCTGGGCCCAGGCATGGTCGTTTGTGATAACGGCCGGAACCTGGTAGCAGCTCTGGAGCTTGCCGGACTCCAACATGTTCCATGCCTGGCCCACGTCTTCAACCTAGTGGTGCAACGTTTCCTAAAGAGCTACCCCAATGTTCCAGAGCTACTGGTGAAAGTGCGGCGCATGTGCGCCCACTTTCGCAAGTCGACAGTAGCCGCTGCTAGCTTAAAATCTCTCCAGCAACGCCTGCATGTGCCACAACACCGGCTTTTGTGCGACGTCCCCACACGCTGGAACTCAACGTTTCAGATGTTGAATAGAGTGGTTGAGCAGCAGAGACCTTTGATGGAATACCAGCTACAAAACCCTAGGGTGCCACAAAGTCAGCTGCCTCAGTTTCACATCCATGAGTGGCCATGGATGAGAGACCTTTGTGACATCCTACGGGTCTTTGAGGAGTCCACAAGGAGGGTGAGCTCTGAGGATGCGATGGTGAGCCTTACAATCCCGCTCTTGTGTGTTCTGAGAGAATCCCTGATTGACATCAGGGATAACTCAGATCACACAGAGGAGTTAGGGATAGCATCCGATCCGTCACAGCTGGAGAGTAGGTCCACACATCTGTCCGCTTCACTGCGTTTAATGGAGGAGGAGGAGGAGGAGGAGGAAGAAGAGTTGTCCGATGATGTGATGGTGATACAGGAGGCTTCCGGGCAACTTCGAATCGTCCCATTGTTGCAGCGCGGATGGGTAGACATGGAGGATGAGGAGGAAATGGAGATTGAACTTTCCGGTGGGGCCAGAGGAGTCATGCCAACTAACACTGTGGCAGACATGGCTGAGTTCATGTTGGGGTGCTTTACAACCGACAAGCGTATTGTCAAAATCATGGAGGACAACCAGTACTGGATCTTTGCTATCCTTGACCCCCGGTATAAAAACAACATCTCGTCTTTTATTCCGGTAGAGGGGAGGGCCAATCGCATCAATGCTTGCCACAGGCAATTGGTGCAGAATATGATGGAGATGTTTCCAGCATGTGACGTTGGCGGCAGGGAGGGCAGTTCCTCCAGTAGGCAACCAAGTTCTCACCGGTCCACACAAACGAGGGGCACACTGTCTAAGGTCTGGGACACCTTGATGGCACCCCCTCGCCAAAGTGCCGCCACGGAGGGTCCTAGTGTCACCAGGCGTGAGAAGTATAGGCGCATGTTGCGGGAATACCTTTCCGACCACAGCCCTGTCCTCTCCGACCCCTCTGCGCCCTACACGTATTGGGTGTCGAAGTTGGACCTGTGGCTTGAACTTGCCCTATATGCCTTGGAGGTGCTGTCCTGTCCTGCCGCCAGCGTCCTATCTGAGAGGGTGTTCAGTGCAGCCGGTGGCATCATCACTGACAAGCGCACCCGTCTGTCAGCTGAGAGTGCCGACCGGCTCACTTTGATAAAAATGAACCACCACTGGATAGAGCCTTCATTTTTGTGCCCACCTGTGTAAAGCACCCCAACATGAAACTCCATGTCTGTACTCAACCTCTCCAATTCCTCCGCATCCTCATACTCATCCACCATAAGCGTTGCACAATTCTGCTAATACTAGGCTCCCTCCAACATGATTTCCCCCAACTCTGTTGGTTAGAGGCTCCCTCCACCCTGATTTCCACCAACTCTGCTGGTTAGAGGCTCCCTCCACCCTGCTTTCCCACAACTCTGCTGGTTAGAGGCTCCTTCCACCATGAATTTGCCAAAACTGGGCTGTTTAGAGGCTCCCTCCACCATGAATTGGTCCAAACTGGGCTGGTTAGAGGCTCCCTCCACCATTAATTGGTCCAAACTGGGCTGGTTAGAGGCTCCCTCCACCATGAATTTGCCCAAACTGGGCTGTTTAGAGGCTCCCTCCACCATGAATTTGCCCAAACTGGGCTGTTTAGAGGCTCCCTCCACCATGAATTGGTCCAAACTGGGTTTTTTAGAGGCTCCCTCCACCATGAATTGGTCCAAACTGGGCTGGTTAGAGGCTCCCTCCACCATGAATTGATCCAAACTGGGGTGGTTAGAGGCTCCCTCCACCATTAATTGGTCCAAACTGGGCTGGTTAGAGGCTCCCTCCACCATTAATTGGTCCAAACTGGGCTGGTTAGAGGCTCCCTCCACCATTAATTGGTCCAAACTGGGCTGGTTAGAGGCTCCCTCCACCATGAATTTGCCCAAACTGGGCTGTTTAGAGGCTCCCTCCACCATGAATTTGCCCAAACTGGGCTGGTTAGAGGCTCCCTCCACCATGAATTGGTCCAAACTGGGGTTTTTAGAGGCTCCCTCCACCATGAATTGGTCCAAACTTGGCTGTTTAGAGGCTCCCTCCACCATTAATTGGTCCAAACTGGGCTGGTTAGAGGCTCCCTCCACCATGAATTGGTCCAAACTGGGTTTTTTAGAGGCTCCCTCCACCATGAATTTGCCCAAACTGGGCTGTTTAGAGGCTCCCTCCACCATGAATTGGTCCAAACTGGGCTGGTTAGAGGCTCCCTCCACCATGAATTTCCCAAAACTTGGCTGTTTAGAGGCTCCCTCCACCATTAATTGGTCCAAACTGGGCTGGTTAGAGGCTCCCTCCACCATGAATTGGTCCAAACTGGGGTTTTTAGAGGCTCCCTCCACCATGAATTGGTCCAAACTTGGCTGTTTAGAGGCTCCCTCCACCATGAATTGGTCCAAACTGGGGTGGTTAGAGGCTCCCTCCACCATTAATTGGTCCAAACTGGGCTGGTTAGAGGCTCCCTCCACCATTAATTGGTCCAAACTGGGCTGGTTAGAGGCTCCCTCCACCATGAATTTGCCCAAACTGGGCTGTTTAGAGGCTCCCTCCACCATGAATTTGCCCAAACTGGGCTGGTTAGAGGCTCCCTCCACCATGAATTGGTCCAAACGGGTTTTTAGAGGCTCCCTTCACCATGAATTGGTCCAAACTTGGCTGTTTAGAGGCTCCCTCCACCATGAATTGGTCCAAACTGGGGTGGTTAGAGGCTCCCTCCACCATTAATTGGTCCAAACTGGGCTGGTTAGAGGCTCCCTCCACCATTAATTGGTCCAAACTGGGCTGGTTAGAGGCTCCCTCCACCATGAATTGGTCCAAACTGGGGTTTTTAGAGGCTCCCTCCACCATGAATTGGTCCAAACTTGGCTGTTTAGAGGCTCCCTCCACCATTAATTGGTCCAAACTGGGCTGGTTAGAGGCTCCCTCCACCATGAATTGGTCCAAACTGGGTTTTTTAGAGGCTCCCTCCACCATGAATTTGCCCAAACTGGGCTGTTTAGAGGCTCCCTCCACCATGAATTGGTCCAAACTGGGGTGGTTAGAGGCTCCCTCCACCATTAATTGGTCCAAACTGGGCTGGTTAGAGGCTCCCTCCACCATTAATTGGTCCAAACTGGGCTGGTTAGAGGCTCCCTCCACCATGAATTGGTCCAAACTGGGGTTTTTAGAGGCTCCCTCCACCATGAATTGGTCCAAACTTGGCTGTTTAGAGGCTCCCTCCACCATTAATTGGTCCAAACTGGGCTGGTTAGAGGCTCCCTCCACCATGAATTGGTCCAAACTGGGTTTTTTAGAGGCTCCCTCCACCATGAATTTGCCCAAACTGGGCTGTTTAGAGGCTCCCTCCACCATGAATTGGTCCAAACTGGGTTTTTTAGAGGCTCCCTCCACCATGAATTGGTCCAAACTGGGCTGGTTAGAGGCTCCCTCCACCATGAATTGGTCCAAACTGGGGTGGTTAGAGGCTCCCTCCACCATTAATTGGTCCAAACTGGGCTGGTTAGAGGCTCCCTCCACCATTAATTGGTCCAAACTGGGCTGGTTAGAGGCTCCCTCCACCATTAATTGGTCCAAACTGGGCTGGTTAGAGGCTCCCTCCACCATGAATTTGCCCAAACTGGGCTGTTTAGAGACTCCCTCCACCATGAATTTGCCCAAACTGGGCTGGTTAGAGGCTCCCTCCACCATGAATTGGTCCAAACTGGGGTTTTTAGAGGCTCCCTCCACCATGAATTGGTCCAAACTTGGCTGTTTAGAGGCTCCCTCCACCATTAATTGGTCCAAACTGGGCTGGTTAGAGGCTCCCTCCACCATGAATTGGTCCAAACTGGGTTTTTTAGAGGCTCCCTCCACCATGAATTTGCCCAAACTGGGCTGTTTAGAGGCTCCCTCCACCATGAATTGGTCCAAACTGGGGTGGTTAGAGGCTCCCTCCACCATTAATTGGTCCAAACTGGGCTGGTTAGAGGCTCCCTCCACCATTAATTGGTCCAAACTGGGCTGGTTAGAGGCTCCCTCCACCATGAATTTGCCCAAACTGGGCTGGTTAGAGGCTCCCTCCACCATGAATTGGTCCAAACTGGGTTTTTTAGAGGCTCCCTCCACCATGAATTTGCCCAAACTGGGCTGGTTAGAGGCTCCCTCCACCATGAATTGGTCCAAACTGGGGTTTTTAGAGGCTCCCTCCACCATGAATTTGCCCAAACTGGGCTGTTTAGAGGCTCCCTCCACCATGAATTGGTCCAAACTGGGTTTTTTAGAGGCTCCCTCCACCATGAATTGGTCCAAACTGGGCTGGTTAGAGGCTCCCTCCACCATGAATTGGTCCAAACTGGGGTGGTTAGAGGCTCCCTCCACCATTAATTGGTCCAAACTGGGCTGGTTAGAGGCTCCCTCCACCATTAATTGGTCCAAACTGGGCTGGTTAGAGGCTCCCTCCACCATGAATTTGCCCAAACTGGGCTGTTTAGAGGCTCCCTCCACCATGAATTTGCCCAAACTGGGCTGGTTAGAGGCTCCCTCCACCATGAATTGGTCCAAACTGGGGTTTTTAGAGGCTCCCTCCACCATGAATTGGTCCAAACTTGGCTGTTTAGAGGCTCCCTCCACCATTAATTGGTCCAAACTGGGCTGGTTAGAGGCTCCCTCCACCATGAATTGGTCCAAACTGGGTTTTTTAGAGGCTCCCTCCACCATGAATTTGCCCAAACTGGGCTGTTTAGAGGCTCCCTCCACCATGAATTGGTCCAAACTGGGGTGGTTAGAGGCTCCCTCCACCATTAATTGGTCCAAACTGGGCTGGTTAGAGGCTCCCTCCACCATTAATTGGTCCAAACTGGGCTGGTTAGAGGCTCCCTCCACCATGAATTTGCCCAAACTGGGCTGGTTAGAGGCTCCCTCCACCATGAATTGGTCCAAACTGGGTTTTTTAGAGGCTCCCTCCACCATGAATTTGCCCAAACTGGGCTGGTTAGAGGCTCCCTCCACCATGAATTGGTCCAAACTGGGGTTTTTAGAGGCTCCCTCCAAGATGAATTTGCCCAAACTCTGCTGGTTAGAGGCTCAATCCACCCTGATTTTCAAAACAAATGTTGGTGCCAACCTCAACTTACTACAAGGGCCAAATTCACTGCTGGTGACAAGCTCTCCTCACTGCAAGTGCCAAATACACATGTTTCAAGGTGTTTTCCTACTGTCAGAGAGGTGGTATTGAGTGTGTAAAGTGTGTAGTTGTTAGGCTGTGATGTTGGGGTAATAGAGGGTCTTTGGTGTGTTAGATGCCCCCAGACATGCTTCCCCTGCTGTCCCAGTGTCATTCCAGAGGTGTTGGCATCATTTCCTGGGGTGTCATAGTGGACTTGGTGACCCTCCAGACACGGATTTGGGTTTCCCCCTTAACGAGTATCTGTTCCCCATAGACTATAATGGGGTTCGAAACACGTTCGAACACACGAACATTGAGCGGCTGTTCGAATCGAATTTCGAACCTCGAACATTTTAGTGTTCGCTCATCTCTAATTATCACATTGCCTTACATCTTTTCCAGCCTTGACCTTTAGAATGATTGACTTCTGCTTTGTTACTATGAACTCTCATCAAATATTGACTACACCTGAGGTGTTAACTTCCATGCATATCTACACTGAGGAACTACTATGCTGTTTTTGAAAGAAAGTATGTCCTTCTAATCTTGGACAATAACGTGTGGGGAAGATAGATCAGTAGCAGCAATGATGTGGACCCAACCAGTCAGAGACAGGGACACAAAATGTGGTGCAAACGGGTTTATTTAGAAAAAAAAAAAAAAACAGCAAAATAAATAAACTTTCAGGTCAGGTACAAAAAATAAGCAAAATAAAATACAGCCTTAACTTCAGGCAAAAAGGCAAAACAAAACTCCTGCTTGTCCGAGCTCTAACTAATGCAGTATAAGGCTAACTGTAAATGTGGTTTACTTCCAACCACACAATCAAACAAAGCACAAGTCCAAGTTTGTTCACCACAACTCAGCTCTCCAGGACAGATCCAGGCACCCCCCACACACTCCTAGGATTTGCCCTCAAGTGCAGGCTCTGCAGTCTTTTATGGGCCAGTAACGAGCCTCAGACCCCACACCTGGGCTGAGACCTATTCAAGACCCGCACTGGACCACACATAACTCAGGAATCTGGGCAGCGCCGCACTTCCCATGAGGCGACGTGAAACAACCGCTTCAGGCAGCACTATGCCAGGGCCCCAGGGAGGGCGGCATTTTTACTTATCTAAGCCAGTCCAGGACAAGCTGTCCTGGACTGGCTTAGCACCGAGCGGTGGATTGGGGAGGCTGCTCCAGCGGCCTCCCCTCACGCTCAGGAAGAGAGAAGGTCCTCTCCCTGCCTGCTCTCTGCCTGAGAATGCTGCTAAGCCCCACCCCATTAGCTAATCCCCGCCCACTCTGCTCCGCCCCCTCCTCCCGGGGGTGGGGGGTTCTGTTGTCTGCCTTGGGCAGCGAAAAGGGCAGGTTCACCCCTGAGTCTGGGGGAGATATACCATATATCTAGCATTCTGCCTGTCACCTTCTCACACTTGAAGTGAATTTCCTTGCATGAAACTGATCATAAGTTATCACAAGTAGTGTTATCATAAATGGTCTAAAGGTGTGGAGATGATACCCATAGGAGAAAGAAGAAACTATTTGGAAGCCACGGCTTTTCCTTTTGTGCTAGTTTTGAGAAATCTCCTGTAATGTCTTTTGTCACATATAAATAAATGATCATGAAGACATTAATAAGTTTGGAACAGAGGATATCCTTCTCTGCTATAAACAGTAAGAATAATTTAGGATAAGATGGTTTTCAACAGTGGATTAGATGTAACACTACACTTATAATATACACTTTCCTAATAATCGGATGGGCTTGTCATTAATCAAATTAGTGGATGTTAATGAATGGACATTACTGGTCCTCTGTGATTGTGGCATCAATCTCATGCATCTTGGTAAGGAGATCCAGAGTACGGGGCATGCACGGAAGAAATGTCGAAGACTATGGTGTGGAGAGTGGATAAGAACAGAGATGAGTAGAAGGTCTTTGGAGGATCGCAGGTTACGAGTGGGCAGGTAGTGGGAGATTAGGTCAGAGATATATGGAGGGGACAGGTAGTGGATGGCTTTATATGCCAGTGTTAGTACTTTGAATTCTATTCACTGAGCAATGGGTAGCCATTGAAGGGATAGGCCGAGGGGAGTGGCCGATGAAGAATGGGGGAGAGGTGTATTAAGCGAGCAGCACAGTCTAAGGTGGACTGGAGGGGGGTGAGAGTATTCGCCGAAAGTCATGGAGAAGGTTGTTACAGTAGTCTAAGTGAGAGATAATGAGGGCATGGACTAGAATATTTGTAGTTTCAGGGGTAAGAAAGAAGCAGATTGGATGGATGTTCTTGAGTTGGAGGCGGCAGGAGGTGTTGAGGGTTTGTATGTACGATTTGAAGGATAGGTCAGAGTGGAGGATTATCCCTAGGCAGCGGACCCATGGGACATGGGTAAGTGTGGCTCCATTAACCTTGATAGATGGGTCAGGTAGAGGGGCTGTACGAGGTAAGTAATACCTATGTTTGCAGAATTCTGTATTCTGCAAAACAGACTTCATAGGCAGCAAATCCTTCTTTTCACTGCATGGTATCACTCCATCACATTCCTCACCTTGTTGAGTCAATGGACACTTCCTAATGAAGAACCAACAGTGCTCCCTTCTGCCAACAAACAATCACTGCTCATAAAGGGCTTCATCACTATGTATGATGGCACTGGTCTCCGGAGACTGAAATACAGTGCCATAGATTCTGTGTAGTTCTTTCTAATACATGGTATCACATCTCAAGGACACCTTGAGACCAGAACACTTGGTGATTTCTTGCTTTGGTAATTGGAAGAGACAGTTAATTGATCAGATAGACGCAGTTACAATGCAAATGGGCCGTCATGTCACCGCAGGACAATTGCGTCCTAATTTTTTACCTGTAAAGAGGGAGTTATGTTACCGTTTTAAAGAAAACATTGCAAAAATAATAAATACTGATGTCAATCATAATGACTGAGGAACATTCCCACAGATGATAAGCTCCTTTGCACAATATGTTACTATATTATTGATGTATAGTAGAGATGAGCGAACAGTAAAATGTTCGAGGTTCAATATTCGTTTCGAGTAGCCCCTCAATATTCGACTACTCGAATCGAATATCGAACCCTATTATAGTCTATGGGGGGAAAATGCTCATTTCAGGGGTAGGCAACGTTCGATCAAATTATACTTACCTAGTCCACGAGTGAGGGTCGGGCTGGATCCTCCGAGAAGTCTTCTCCGTGCAGCGTCCCCGCGGCATCCTCCGGCTCTTCATTCACTCTGCCAGGCATCGGGCCTGGGCAGAGCCGACTGCGCATGCCCGCACTACAAGCGGACATGTGCAGCCGACTCTGCCCAGGTCCGATGCCTGGCAGAGTGAATGAAGAGCCGGAAGACGCCGCGGGGAAGCTGCACGGAGAAGACTTCTAAAGGTAGGAGAAGAACCAGCATTGATTGGCGGACTGTATAGCATTCGGCCAATCAATGCTGGTTCTACATCGAAATTTTACATTCGAACAGCAAGTGATGCTCGATCGAGTACGAGTATTTCAAATACTGTAGTATTTGATCGAATACCTACTCGATCGAGTACTACTCGCTCATCTCTAATGTCAGTCATTATTTTCAAGTATAGTGCCATCATCTTCTGTGGAAATGTACAATGTGGCAAAAATATCAGGAAAAAACTCACTTTGCAAGTATTGATCTTTTCGAGACGTGGAATCCATGGAGGGACTAACAAAGAGAAGTGGAACGAAAGAACAGATATGATAATATACTGTCGGCATACCACAGAAGATAGGAGGAGACAGCTGCAGAAGTCGTGGGCAGAAAGTGGCAAAATTCTAGTGATAGATTCGCATATCCTCTATGACAAACCTAAATGCTGCCAGAGCTCCGAGCATCACGACATGTTGCACCAATGTGAAATTTTTGTAACTAGACACAGAGATATTACAGATAATGAACCGTCACTCGGAGGTTATGCTGGTGCCTGGAAATGGCCTATCACCACCATATCAGTATAATAAAAGAAATTTCCGGCACTCAATGAGTATGCTTCCAACAGTGAATATTTATTATGACAAATGCTGCAGGTAAGTTTTTTAATCTTTACCTTTCAAAAGTCATAACTATTTTAGTTTTCTGTTCACATATTCTTATGGGGGTTTATTTTTTGCAGGACAAAACATATTTTTTAATAACACTATTTAATGTGTCATACATTATATTTCCAAACTTAAAAAAAAAAAAAATATTGAGAAGTGGAATGGATAAAAAAAATCATAATTCTATTGTTTTCTTGGTTTAGTTTTTATGCCATTCACTGTGTAGCAAAAAATGATTTGTTACCTTTTTCCTGCAGGTCATTACGGTTTTGGGAAACCAAAAATGTGAAACCTTTTTCTTCCAAAGAAAATGTCACGATAATGTCATATCCTGACGACCATCATTTATTGTTATATGTCATTGTTGTGTGTGGGTTTAGTTTTCAAACCAAGAAGTTACTTTTAGCAATACAATTTTGGAGTATGTATGTCTATTTGATCTTTTTTTAATTCGAATTCTTGCAAAAAACATAAATTTGGGTAATGAGATTTTTTTTTTTCAGTAACTTCATTCATCATGATGATTTTAAATTGTATTAGTTCAGACATGGCCAATATCTGACATGTTTATGGATTTAAAAATATATATATATTTTTAAAAACTTTACTGCGAGGAGTTTATTAGCCCCAAATTCCTATTACTAAGCCCCAAATTCTAAACCCTACTCTTTTTACTTGAATAGGTGGTAGCTCCAGTTTCTAAACCCTTCTCCAAACTTAGCACCGAATATATAAAAATTTGCATTTTCTATCTGTCAAAAAAATGTGGTTGGTTAGTTTTCTGGCAACCAATTGCACCAAAACCAAGAATTGTGTGCACCTTCCAGAAAGATGCCTATAAAAAATTACCCTCATGATACATCCCCCTGGTTCTTAAGGCAGTTCACATCTGCACCCAGTGTCCAGTTTGTGCAAATCAGCGGGTTTCCGTCTCCTGCCCGAGAAACTGGACAGGGGACGGAAAACCAGAAGTCAGTTTTCAAACCCATTCACTTGAAGTGACTGCCTGTTTGCGTCATCTGCCTGTCTGCAGCGAAACCGTTTTTTTTTTAACTGGACACAAAGTCAGACATACAAGACTTTGTGTCCGGTTAAAAGAACAGTTTCGCCAAGGACAGGTAGGAGACGCACACGGACGGTCACTTTGCAAACCCATTCACTTGAATGGGTTTCAAAACTGACTGCCAAGTTTCTGTCTCCTGTCCAGTTTCTCGAGGCAGAAGACGGAAACCCACCGGATTGGCAAAAGTGGACACCAGGCGCAGGTGTGAACCCGCCCTTAGATAGGATTCATGAACCTGCCCCATTGTTACCAGGTCCTGTGTTTTAGATACTCTTTGTTATCTTCCATTATGTTTTGCAAAAAATTTAATATGAGCTTATCCAACATATGCAAAGTTAATATTAATATAGTTTTCTTTTAATGCTGGGTCCCTGTATGCATAGCTTATGTAGAAGGATCTAGCAATAAAATAAAACTCTCCCAGTGTTCTTCTGTCTAGTGACCTGACAGTCCCCTGTATTTATTATGAGCTGGGCAATACTGCACTATATTTCTGTATTCTCTGGTACTCTTGAGTGCTTTGATGGCTCTCTGTGGTCATCTGTATGCTGAGGCCACATCTCAGAGCGATGGCAGAATGTCGTCAATATAACAGAAAGGCTAAAAGGACACATAGCTCATTGAGTTTGAACCCCCTCCTATCCACCCTCACCTGATAATAAAGTTACATTAGAGACTATGTGATCTATTCCTTCTGTCCACCTTTTGGCACCTTGGCATTGACCAAGTATGATATCTATCTAATGTACAATAATAAAGTTCAGTTTTTTATAGTGTCCACTTCTATATCTTCTCGTGCAGTACAAAGTACTGTAAGTGAAAAGTTGGAATAGTTGTAAAATGACTCAGCTACTGATTTATCAAGTTCTTGGTGTAATTGGAAAATACAATGACCATGAAATAGCCATATTAATTAAAAAAGGGCATACAGATTAGTTCCCATAATTGTAATAGAAAGGTTATTTCAAAGGAGTCATATGGGGACTCTCCAGTCTTTATATTCAGGTTCTTTTACATATACTGCATTTTTATTTTATTTTTTTGTAGATTGTGAGCCCCATATAGGGATCACAATTTACATTTTTCCTATCAGTATGTCTTTGTTGGATTCGAGGAAATCCACGCAAACACGGGAAGAACATACAAACTCTATTGAAGATACAATTCATTACCTGTTTATCGCTGTTCTCATTAGCCTAAGTTCGCTTTGTTATTTTTATTTTATTTTTTTTATTTTTTTCAATTTTCCCTGTTGAACGCTTATATGCCTAATGTACAAACATGTACTTGTATTCATAAAATTTTCAATAAAAAGATTAAAAATAAAAAAAGAACATACAAACTCCTTGCAGATGTTGTTACTGGCGGGATTCAAACCCAGGGCTCCAGTGCTGCAAGGCTGCAGTGCTAATCACTGAGCCACCGTGTTGCCCTACATATACTGCATCTTTAACATAGTCAATGTTCCATTTTTTTATGCCAGACATCATTTCCAGCCAAGGCACTGAGGGGAATTCTTTAAAGTAATTATACTAAAAAGTAGGTAGAAAAAAAAAATCATAATTTTTGGTGCATGCATGATTTTGTGGCACAAATTGTGATTTTTTATTTTTTATTTTAAAGTAGGGGTGGTGGAGGTGACATAAGCCATATCTCAAAATAATCCTAGCTCCTTGGGTGGCATTGATTTAAATTTCTGGCATGTCCCTAATTTATTAAGAGGTATGCGCACATAGAGGATCTAGACTGGAGTAGGAAGCCAGTCTTGATAAATGAACCCCATAGTTTTGAAATGATAGAACCAATGTGCTAACTATCCCTTTATTGCATACTATGTTTTTGCTAAATCTAATGTATAGTAATATGGATTCAGCTAATGCTGCTCCAATACACCCCACTTACTTTTCCTCATTAATTTTGAATGTGACAATTGAAGTGCAAAATGATCAAAGTTCCAAATTTTTGCTCAGTAGCATTAGCGTAAAATAAGTTCAGCAGAAGACATCGTAGATAGGGTTGGTAAGTAAACTATAATGCTTAAAGGGGTATTCCATTCTCAAGGATCCTAACTAAAATGCTAGTTTATGTAAACTCAAGAGTTTTTGTAAAAAGAAATGTTGCTTTGTTTACCTGATATGTGAGATAAACCCTCTTGTTGTTTACACATTGTTTCCTTGGTCCGTGGCCTGAATCTCCACCTATCTAGTATTATAGGAAAGATGATGTTACTCACTGCTCTCTAGAGGGAAGGGGGACTGATTTCTCAGGATCATGTTTGCTCTCAGAGCTCTTACCTTCTGCTCTTCAGTCTATTAAATCAGGTTGGCTAATTGAAGTTTGCTGATAAAGGCTTGGACAGTGTTGATATCTCTCTATGTAACGATAACACTTAGTTTACTGGAAGTCTATTGTCTGTCCTAGCAGTATGGAAGTTTTTTTTTGCTTATCTGTTTCTGTAAAATTAAGTAACGTGAATGTGAAGCCAAGCTAAATATACATGATGATGAAGGGTCTATATGATCTATATCAGGGGTGCCCAATACGTCGATCGCGATCTACTGGTCAATTGCAATGGACGTATGGGTCGATCGCGGGATGCAGCCGGGGATCCCCAGTGTCTGCTTGTTCACAGTGCAGGCTGAGAGTCGACTCTCAACCTGCGCTGTGAACAAGCACTCCGAACACTTGCAGGCCGCTCTTAGGGATGGAGGGAGCCGGGGTGCTGCTTATTCACAGCGCAGGCTGAGAGTCATCTCCGGACACTGGCAGGCAGGGCTGCCACAGCCCCAGCCTGCCAGTGTCCAGCGATAACTCTCAGCCTGCGCTGTGAACAAGGAGACACCGGGGATCCCTGGGTGGCCACAGAACGCCGCTGTCTCCTGCTCTCGTGCTCCGCGCCGGCCCCGCCCACATGCCCGGCCCCACCCACAGGCACGCCCCACCCAGCCCACAGGCCCACCCCAGCCCCACCTACAAGAAGTGGGTAGTAGATCTTTGGACTTGGGCATGTTATAAAGTAGCTCACATGCTGACAAAGTGTGAGCACCCCTGATCTATATGATCTAGACACTTCATAGAGTACTGGTTTTCTCTCTTCTTTAGATTCAGGAATTTGATTCCTACTTGTACCTACTTCTACATGTATCTTTCACTTATGCGTCAATCATAAACAATTGTCTTTGAGCCTATTCCTATCACAAAAAAATTATAATGTAACCATGTATCCGTAGCGTCCTTGATATTAATATCTGTTTTTTGAACATATAACAAATCAATTCTTGTTGAAAAGCCACCAAATGGTAACTCTACAACAGGATATAGGAAAAGTGCATTTGCATAAATCTATGCCCCAGATTGACTAATGTCATACGTCTCAATATTGATATGATGGCAACCATGTATCTCATTATGGTGAGGCTGTAACAAGTTCAAGAAATGTCATTGTGAAAGTAGCCACCAGTTCATTGCTTACTCATACATCCTAGAGTAACATAATTTCCTTTGCAATCAGCCAATCCATCATGGGAGGATTACAGACGGGGAGAGCCTAGACTGACACATCAGCTATTGCTTAAAGATAATGTCTGACAGATAAATGGCAGAAGAGATTACTAAGCACTGACATATTGCAGCATCTCCAAAATAATGCACAGTATGGCGGAGGTAAATGGACATTATAATCCCTGTAGACTCTAAACATATATTAGATTAGGGTAATTTAGCATTTTACATATAGACCATTTATTACACGCACTTTTATATATTTAATACATTCATTGCTTGCATATCTATCAGATATATAAAAGAATCTCTATTTACCTGCAAAATTTCAATCATGCTACAATAATTCACTGAGACTGGCATGTTGATCCCACCATCTACAATTGTATGGCTGTTTTACATTTAAAGGGAATTTCCATGCTAAGGGAAGGAAATTGCATGAAGTAAAGAAAAGGAACAATTACTTACTTGGTAAATTCCTTACCGCTGCAGTGGTCCCTATTGGGGAAAATCAGCAGAGACTGTGGAGGACCTATGGAGGACTTCATCAGGTGGATAATGGTGCCTTCATCCATTTATTCTATTTCCTCTCTTCAGCCTAATTTTTGCCAAACCCTTAAATACCTCTTTTGAGGTTGAGGCCCCATGTTGCAGAAACGCAGCTTCTTTAGTTGTAGATTTTGCTACTTTTTTTGAGTCAAATCCAGGAATGGCTACAAAAGGAATGGGAAATATAAAGGAAATTCTTATACTTCTCTCTTCTGCTCCATCCACTCTAGGCTTTTGCTAAAAAAAAACACAACAAAATCTGCAACAAAAAAGCTTCAATTCAGCAACGTGGGGCTTCAGCCTAAGAATAACCCAGGGGAGGATACAAACATGAAAAACATTGTTACTTACTGTACCTCTCCCTGGCTGTGGCACACTCCCCACTGATGTTGACCATCTTCAATAATGGAAGAGACGTCACTTGAGCTGGGTATGTGTCGCGACGCATAAGGATGCAAGCCTGGCCCATATCACCAAGTAGGCTCAAAGTCTTCCGCCATCCAGGAGAGGTAAGTAAAAGCATTTTTTATGCTTCCTCACCTCTCCTAGCACTTTGATCATTATACTCAGGGGTCTGAAAAAATTCCAGAGTATAATGATAGCAGTGTTTGTGGGGCTCACAAATCTGCATCCTTACTTACCTCCTGCTCACAGCAGAAGGGGAAGCGCAAGCGGCTATGAGCAGGAGCGAGGATCGGTAAGTAAATGGGGCCCGTTACCTAAACCAAAAAAAATCCATAGTATTAGAGGCTGTCTCCAGGCCCCCCAATATCCCGGGCCCCGTGGCACCTACCCCAGTAGTTACGCCCCTGAAATTAGAGACCAAAAAAACATACTAACTGGACAGCTCTTGTAACAACGGTTTCTCAACCATTGCTCCATAATGGTGGACCTGCTTTTGTGCCAAAACATCAACTTCATATTAGAGCATATACAGTGAACAGACAGTAAATTTCTCCCCAAGTTGCTCTGTTACATCATATAGAAGAGACAAAAACTCAGAGACTCACTGCTTATATTTAAAGAATATACAAATGCATGGCTAGAAACCAAGTGTTATGGATGGACCTATAGGTCACCCCAGTCCAACATCCACTATCTGGTTCAGAACATCTGGGCAAATTATTTTGGAGTCTAGACTTTGAAGGGTAAAACCTTTCCAGCCTTTTAGTGTCACTTTAATGATAACAAAATTCCCTCTAGTTTAGCTGTCTTTACAATAAAGCCACCTCTGTCAGATATGATCCAAATAGGTTCCTCCTTCTCCGGATGCCGGAGAAAAGTAGAAGAGAAAAGAGAAAACTCAGAACAAAAGAAACCCAAACGGCAGTGTAAAAATGGAAATCATTGTCTCCTCTTGACAATCATAGATAAGCTTTGCATAAAAAAGCCCACGGCAGAGAGAAGAACATTCATATCATTTACAATAAAAGAATATTTTAATTACAAAGAAAATAATTATGCCTTCTATTGGGGCGAATATTTTTTTCCATTGCAATTATGCTGACAAAGCCTTTTGCCAAGTGGTAATTTTGTACAAATACTAAATGACAGTGTGCGACATTATACAAAATGGCCTTTATACATTAAGCTTTATACAGAGGGCACATTCCACCTGCAAAGATCTTTGAGGTCTTGATATGGCGGCTGTTACATCGAGCCGGGTATTTAAGCCTGATATATTAATTTGTACAGAGATAAAACGGAGTGGCTATAGAATACAATGTGTGAGGAAGGCAGATCTGGATTTAACCTATTCATTTGCAACTAGAAGTTATTTCACAGATATAGACTTAGATAGTATGAATGGATGGCTAAAATAACTTGACTTTGATTAGATGGTAGGAAATGCTTGTGTGACAGTCCAGGAATTATGGAGGAAGTAAGAGGAAGATTATAAGATTCATGGCAATGGTGAAATTACATTTGTTTTACGCAAGAAGCAGACTTTTTTTTAGCTTTTCCAGGCGACGTACAAATCAGTTACTTTTAGGATTTTAGAGCAGAATTCAGAATTAAAATGGGATTTATTCATTCTCTTAAAGACCTTTCATGTCCTCAGGTTCATGCTGTGTAATACAACGCTAGAAAGCCGTCAGTGCGCTGAATTCAGGCCACTATTGGCTTTCCCGTTCTGTGCCCCCGCTGAGGAGCTATCGGTATTGTTACTTTAGCTCTTCAGTGTCAGAAGAGCTCATGGTAGCATCTATTATGCTGTACTGTGAGAGGAGACGTAAGGTTGGACTTAGGGTTGAGCAATCGTGTTCGGAAAAGATCGGATTCCAATCGGCGATCGAGAAAATTTCACGATCGCGATTGGAATTCCGAACACGATCTTTTTAGGTGGGATCGAGATCGGTACTATTTCCCACAATGCTTTGCTTAGCCTTCACACTGAGTATATAGTGTATACTCAGTGTGAAGGCTCCACTGCGGTTCCATAGGAATGAATGGAAGCAGCCGGCACACAGCCTTAACACCCTGCACACCGGCTGCCTCCATTCATTCTAATGGGAGACTAAACTAACATCTCTAGTAGCTCCAAAGAAAAAAAGGTATGAATTCAGCATTCAGTCCAGTGTGATATTTAAAAACTGTAGTACTTTAATTAGGCCATCTTAAAAAATTTGAACATATACAGAAACCAGTGAAAAAATAGAAAAACTGACACAGCACTTACATGACAATGGTTACACGAAAAAACAAAAGCCGCCTACGCGTTTCAGGGCCCAAGCCCCTTTCTCATGGCGAAGTGAAAACTGAATGAACTGTGTGGCTATTTATACCTCTCTGAGGTTGGTTGTTAATTATTTTATATTTGCTGCAGTTGTGCAGCAACCTAGCCACCTTGTTCACTACTGCATAATAACACTTTCACAAAAACAAAAAACATACATTTGACCTTCTACCATTAATACCAATGTGTGTTACAACATAAAACATAAAATAATACATTTAAAATGTGTACCATTTGATTTGTACGTTATTTACTCATTGTGTTGCATATCTTTTCTACCTTACTGGTGTGATTACGGAATCACCCTATACAACCTCCTACGGGCGTATGTTCCTAAATGCTACCTGCGGTTCACCATCACCTACCGGTATTGAACCACTTAGATTACCTTGCTATATTGGAAATCCCTATTGTCATTAAAGCAATCACTTTATAGAGACAAAAAAAAAAAAACTATAACTTACAGTATGTGATCCCGCATGGTGTGTATAGTTACTATGGTAGCACGTCTGACGTCTGTCATGTGATGTGCTATTCCACGTATAGTACATATTTGCAGTTGTTACGAAAGCACCATACATGGAACAGGTTCATTCATTGAAACCAATGCTTGGATACACGGGCTATCTACTTCTAAGAGGTAAGTACAGTCACATTATATATATATGTGAGTGAAAATATATTTGATCACGGCTGCATTCAACTACTTTATGGTATAATCTCAGCTATTTCGACTTTTTGAAGGAAAAAACACCACAACCAACTCTACTTATTATTAATTTTACTGATAGAAATATGTTAAATCAGTCTTATAATTTAACCCCACTGGAAATCTTGTTCCCAATTCTAATATCCAGTGGAATTCCCTTTTCAATAACCTCCTTTTCCAGTCTCCCCCTCTTGCTGGTTTTGCCACTCGTTCTATTGCCCAAAATTGAAATGTTTGGAGGGATCCATGATGTTGTTGGCTAAAGTAGCTACTTACCTCCAGAGATGGCTGCTCCGGTCCCGGTGTTCTTCTTCGCCTCACTGCCGCTCCACGCTGCCCTGCCTCCTAGGTTAGTTTTTAAAGAGCTAGGAAGGCGGGGCTTGAGGCTTAGGAGAGTGTGGGCAGGTACAGGGAGGGGAGACTTGACGTCTCTGCGCCCAGTACCCGCCCACACTCTCCTAATCTGGGAGGCAGGGGGCAGCGAGGTGAGAAGAGCAGCGTAGAGCAGCAGCGAGGCGAAGAAGAACACCGGGCACCGGAGCAGTCATCTCTTCAGGTAAGTGGACACCAGGGGGGACTAAGTAGCCAGAGGATTAAAAAAAAATCCTTTGGCTATTTAGAGATTCCCTACACAGCGTGGATTCTAACAATTAAAGCGTTCAATTGTTAGATTCCATGCTGTATAGTGAATAGGATTGCTTTTAAAATGCGATCTCCGATTAATAAAAAAATCCCATTGACTTGCATTGGGATCGGAATTGGGATCGAGATCGGGTTCGAATGAAAAATGATCAGAAATCGGATTTTAAAATCGATCCTGAAAAGTCAAGATCGGCTAACCTTAGTTGGACTATATTCTCATTTTAAGATATCTGGCCCGCTTCTTAGATGTAACCCATATTCCTGGAATTTTATCCTGGCCCGGATCAATTTTTCAGGGGTTCTACACCCAGACTAGCTGAGGCCAAACAGTGATATAAGGAAAGGGGTCCAGGATGTCACAGCTGGCGAGGACATCCGCTGCAAGAAAGCATTGGAGGAGCAGGACCCGAACGATCTGAGAGCTAAAGTGGGCAAAAGTGGGTCATTGGTCAAACGCATTCAGCTGACATCTATCACTCCTAACTTCCTCATACAGGATGTGTCTTGAATGGGGAGAGGGGGAAAAGCCAATGCCAGATACCTCTTCCTCATCTTCCCAAAAATAAAACGATCCAGCAGTTGAGATCCAACAGCCGGAGCCCTTTCTCCCCTGACATCTGCCATCAGCACATTCACCGATAAACATCTAATGTATACGGCCAGCTTAAACCCTCTAAATATTTTGGTGACGGCATTACAGACTCATTTATCCATTACGGGTAACTGGAATTGTGGCTTCCTGTATTTCACCTGCCATTGGAATGAATTTGTACTTAATAAATGTATCACTAAGCTTTATACAATTTATTTGGAGAGTAGATATATAACCTGAGGCATAACAATAGATGGGGTGAATAACCAAAGAGAGCTGGCAGGAGCGTCCCGATACCGGCTTTGTTATAAAAAGCAAAAAAAAATTATAAAATGAACTCCATATTTAAACTATATATCAAAAGCAGCGCAGTCCCATGTGACGGAACCAGAGAATTTACTATTAAGCTGCTTATTCTAATGAGCACAATAATAATCTTACCCTATTACAATAAGAATACTAGACACTGATACAGTATACAAATAAAACCGTAACAAAGAGGAAACAATGTATAGCACTGAATACACACCTATGCTATAAATTACTTGAGATGAGCGAGTAGTACTCGATTGAGTAGGTATTCGATCGAATACTACAGTATTCGAAATACTCGTACTCGATCGAGTACCACTCGCTATTCGAATGGAAAAGTTCGATGCAGAACCAGCATTGATTGGCCGAATGCTATACAGTCGGCCAATCGACGCTGGCTCTTCTCCTACCTTTAGAAGTCTTCTCCGTGCAGCTTCCCCGCGGCGTCTTCCAGCTCTGAATTCACTCTGCCAGGCATCGGGCCTGGGCAGAGCCGACTGCGCATGTCCGCTTGTAGTGCAGGCATGCGCAGTCGGCTCTGCCCAGGCCCGATGCCTGGCAGAGTGAATGAAGAGCCGGAAGACACCGCGGGGACACTGCAAGGAGAAGACTTCTCGGAGGATCCAGCCCGACCCTCACTCGTGGACTTGGTAAGTATAATTTGATGGAATGTTTCCTACCCCTGAATCGAGCATTTTCCCCCCATAGACTATAATAGGGTTCGATATTTGATTCAAGTAGTCGAATATTGAGGGGCTACTCGAAACGAATATCAAACCTCGAACATTTTACTGTTCGCTCATCTCTATAGATTACCAATATACTATATAACATAGTCATCGTTGGCATCTATTTTGATGTAGAAGTGCTCCTCATACTGTAGAACTATATAACATATTATACGGTATTATGTTTATATTCGTCTACAGAAATGAGAACATTTTAATAATTCAGGTGGACATAAAAAGTTTAAGTGCAAATGCCTATAAGGTAATGTAGAAAAGCAATTAACATTTAATGAGCAGGTTAGCTGTAGTTAGCGGATCTTATTATAGGTCTACGTTTATTCTAATTATGGTAGGAGTTAATACCTAGGTCAGCGTATAGCAGCTTATTTAAATATGGTCATCATAGATGGATTAACATGTCAATGCCCACTGGGTAATTATGTGTTGGGAGATAAGAAGGCCTAGGAAGGCTATAAATTGGGTTTATCTCCTAACTTCTGCCCACTGTGGTTTTGGGGAGGTGGAACAAGGGTTTGAACCACCAGTGGTGGTCAGCATGGACCTTAGTCATCTGGCATTTTGATTTTATTTGCAGTCCACCACTTTAAGAATTGTTCTACATGTCTGTATTACGGACGCTTTTTAGTGTTTTGATGGCAGCAACCAGATTTCCAAACTGAGATACCACAAGTGCACAACCCATTCCCCTACAATGGAGTCTGCCAAGGTTAATCATGGTGTCCATTGTTTAGATGGGAAAACACAGTACTTTACTGGTTGTACTGGATGTTAGGTCTAATTTTCAGGATAAATACTCTAACAAAAAATCCCTCTGACACAAATGAATTATTAAGTGCTGAGTTGTCTGTATCGCTAAATCTTAAGGAGAAATATCAATGTATACACCAAGGAATAAAACACCTAATACAATTGATCTTGAGCCTTGTGTCTGTTTTTTTCCAGCCACTGAAATGCGTAAAGGCGAAGAGAAAATGAAGTTGCCCCTTACAGACAATCCAATTCACTTGTGAATCCTCTGTAAATGTTTAGAGGATGGGGCTGACTGCATTAACCTACCGGAGTAGCTCTTGTAATCTGGCCTGGATATTGTACATTTCTCTGGGGCTCAAGCGAAAACCGCCATCACCGCTCCTGACCTTTAGAAATTGCATTTGTTAGGAAATCTACTCTTTCTGGAAAGTGATCGGGATTTAAATTGGTAAAAAATGTTTCATGTAAAGGTACATAACCCATTTGACCAATAACCGCTGCCATGGACTGCAGTGCAATATAGTGATGGCTTATATTTATTCTGTGATATTACACAAGAATGTAACAAGGATCAATCGAATGGTAGGCTTGGCTAGGAAGCAAAAATAATATTTTGTATTATTTTTTATCTTTATAATAAAAGTATAATGTCAAATAGTTACCTTCTCAGTAGATATTTACTATTCTATATTTAGTAATAGATTATAATATGGTGTTTTTGGTTGACATTCCAGGGCCTAAGGCTCTTGGGGGGACAATGGCCATCCAAATCTCTCACCAACTTTAACCTGGTATATGCCACAAGTGGCCTGCAGTGGCAGTAGTGACATTTGATATGTACATGTAGATAGTTGCATTTGTCTTTATCTGCATTCATCTGATCCCTGGGCATGCATTGCATAAACTTAACGTAACGCTGGGAATTGATAGAGAATGAGCATCCCTATGAATGATCAATCAGCTAATAATGAGCCCACTTAAACGGCCCTGAAAACATTATCCTGATGGGGGCACAATCTTCAAACAGTCTATGGCCCATGGTAGTCTAAGGGTGCATTCACACGATGTCTTTCGGCTCGTAATTTGGCACGTAGACACCACGGGAGCTTTTACAGGCCGTATACACTCCCATTGATTTCAATGGGAGCCAGGACCGTATACGCGGCGCTATTTTGTGGCCGCCGCAAAGTCACGGCCGCAAAATAACGCCACGTATACGGTCCCGGCTCCCATTGAAATCAATGGGAGCGTATACGGCCTGCAAAAGCTCCCGTGGTGTCTACGTGCCAAATTACGAGCCAAAAGACATCGTGTGAATGCACCCTTAATCCACTCCTATTTGCTTTTGGAGGAAACAGAAATGACAGTAAGGCCAGGTTAAAATTCACAGCACTCGGGTTCAGGAGCAAAGCAAGAGAATATCAAATGCCTCATGGCTGCCCTCCTTGGTGCTGAATTTAAGGCAGATCCATGTGAATGAGAATGAAAAAGCAAAAGTCACATCACAGATGTACTGTACATCTACAGGTAGTGTGACATATTAGCTAATATACTGAGGCGGGTAAACAAATAGAAATAGTCCAAGCAAGACTAAATAAAATAAGAATGAACAAGGACCCGGGTTCAGATGGATTATACCCACAAGTACATATAGGACTCAGCCTAGTCATTGCTCTACCCCTTTTCCTAGTAATTAAAGGGGTTGTCCCATCTCAAGGATCCTATCTATACTGGTAGTTTATGTAAATTGAAGACTTTTCTTAAATATATTGCTTAGGAAATGTTGCTTTGTTTGCCTGCTTTGTGAACTTATTCCTCCCATTGTTTACACAGCATTACCATAATGTCAGACCTGTGAGATAGGATAAGTGACATCACTCATGCTCTCACTGGTATCTACAGCTTTGCCCGGCAGGACAGTCAGTTCAGCTAATTGCACTTTGCATATAAAACCCAGTCTGCTATCTCTCTATGTAAACTCACAGATCTCTACAAGCTTGTGCATATTATCTGATCTGCATAAGTATTGTGATACTTCAGTGTCCCGTTCAACATGGGAGGGGGGAGAAATACAAAAAATGAGAAGAAGAGACAGGAGACAAACTTCTGAAACACTGAGATGGGAAGACCCCTTTTCAGATTCCCTAGTGACTGGCACAGGTCTAAGGGACTGGTACAAGGAAGGTGTAGGGGTATTTTCAAACAGAGCTCTAGATCTTCCCCAGGTAGTTATAGGCCAGTGGGCTGGACATCAGTTACAGCAAAAAAAGCCCAAGGGGCTCTCAGATGCCTTTTTGAAGCAAAATAGCTTTGATGCATATGTAAACGTACAGAACACTTATTCCCTTAACCCATAACTTCAGTTACGCTGTTCCCTATCCCTTGGTTGAACTCAATATAAATCTTTATTCAACCATATTATCTATGTAACTATGTAAGGGAATTGTTCTTTAAGTTAAGACAATGTATGGGTCAACCCATGTTCTCTGTCTGCCTGGAAGGCCCATAGCACTTGTGAGCATTTCACATGCGAAATATAAAGTAAAGAACCCTTTCTCTGACTAATCTACCTCTTGAGATGTGTAATAGCCAAAGAATAAGTGGCCTTTATATGTGATTTAGATCTTATAGTGAGATGAACTTGATACATGGTTGTGTTTTAGGTAGAATATTTGGTGACCTAAACCATGTATGTGAAGTCAGAGCGTCTTTTGTCAGTGGTAACACAAAACTACAGAAATCGTATTTGTACACCTTGGCTATTTATTTGTCACAGTTTGTGTCTGTTTTGGTAATGAGTCTTTCCTGCTGCTTTTATATTCAGTAACCACTTACTGCAGTTACGAGTGGCAATTTATTCCGATCCCACTGTTATAACGGAAAACAGATCTATATAATCTTCAATGACCACACTGTGCATGGTGTTGGTCTAAGTTTTCGTAAAGTATCTCCCTATGAAAGTAAAGAGCAAACAAATTCCATGAAAATATTTCTGCTTGCATACAGATACCCTAAAATAAACACAGTGCTAAGATCATACAATATATTCAGTCTTCAGAAGCTCTGTAAGGACGTACTGCTATATGTAGCATATCATATTATTGCCATTTAATGTGAAGCTTCATCTTTGGAGGGACTTTCTGACTACTATAAGACATTTTCCATTCAGCCACTAGATGTGCATAGTATAAAGGCAGTTTCTTGGTCACGTGTATATGCACTTTTCTTCCTTGTTTTCTTCACTAATTGGAGTCGGGAAGAATTTTTTCCCTGAATTGGGACAATTGGCATGAGCCTCATGGGGTTTTTTGGCCTTCCCCTGGATCAACACTGCAGGGATTGTAGGGTTATAGGTTGGACTTGATGGACTGATGTCTTTATCCAACATCATCTACTATGTAACTATGTACATGTACCGTGCAATAGAACTTACTAGTAGTTCCTGGCAGTCTTCACAGTGGAGAACACATAGATTAAATGAAACATATGGTGAATCTAATACCAATTGGCAATAATATACCTGATATACCTAAAATCTGATATCTAGATTTGCAAGTCTTTACTTGGGCCAATGCTTGGGATCCTTGTATGTAGGAACTCCCATCCAAGAGGCTGTTCAAAGGCTATATAGAGATTAGCATACAGTATGATCCTGACTGATAGTTTAAAGGGGTATTCCCTCGTCGCATACTCACCAGTCTTCACTGCTGTATAATCTCCCTGCTTCCTGGTTTCTTGCATCATTTGGTGGGCGGGGTTTCACATGCAACCTGCAGTTTAGCTCCGCCTCCACATTGGCATGTAGCTCCATCCACCGCATAGCGTGATCCTATGGGGTGGCTGAATGGCCTGTGATGTCATCAAAGGTCCTCAAACAACACTATATGCACAATATTGAACTATGAAGTACAGGCAGGAGCAACTCCATTCTGTGTTACATACAGAGACTGCCTGTCTCTGCCATAATGAACACAATTGAATTAGCTAGCCTGATAACTGGGAGAACAGAAGACGAGTTCAGAAATGAAAGCAGCTCCCCTCCCCTATCTGATAGCAGGAAGCTAGGTCACATGGTGTAGACACAGGAATAGCTAGAAACACAGGCTCGCTCCCGTGCACTTAGCCCCTCCTCCCTCCCCCCTGAGAGCAGCAGATACATCACTTGACTTTTGAGCAGATAAGTCAAGGGCTGTGTCAACAATGAATTGAATAAAGTAAGATAGTGGACAAACAAAGCAGTTTTGCTGAAGCAGTGTATTTAGGAAAAGTCTTACATCCACATTAACAAGCAGTATAGCTAGGATCCTTGTGATGGGACAACTCCTTTAAGGGGAAGCATGTGGCTGGCATGGTCTTCCCATACAGTATAAGTATCGAATGGTCAGCCAATGGTTAGCCAATAGCCACGTGATTATTCTTGATCACTCATTAGAGGGGGAGAAATTACATTTAATAAAGTATCTATCCCTGAATACGTGGCAGATTCCGCTTCCGTTGTTTTAAATAGAAGACAGAAATTGCAGGTCTGATACTCGCCGCTACATTCATCTCAGCCTAATCAACAGTGGAAAACTGTAACAGAATCCCGTAGGTTAGCCCATAGCCAGAAAACAGTGTCAGAAGAAGCGTCATTTTCAGCCTTGGGAATTTACCCGTAAGGTGACTAGAGATCCAGCTGAGATGGCTTTAACCTAACTCATCTCAACATGATATTATAAAACATTAGTACTAGGTTTTACTGAACTGCGGGTATAGAATAGCTACTCCATTACTCAAAGCATTATCACAATGTACAGTTGTTGCAGTCATATAGTGTATAGAGATGAGCGAGTACTATTCGAAACGGCCGTTTCGAATAGCACGCACCCATAGGAATGAACGGAAGTGGCCGGCACGTAGGGGGATAAGCGGCCGGCCACCGGCAAAGTCTGCGTGCCGGCCACTTCCATTCATTTCTATGGGTGCGTGCTATTCGAAATGGCCGTTTCGAATAGTACTCGCTCATCTCTAATAGTGTAGGGTACGTGCACATGTAGGTATGTTTGTGATCCAATTCGACTGGGCTATTCCTCAGGTTTTAGCCCATATGAATATGAATTCCATCCAGAAGTCTTCCATTGTATGTTACTGGAGTTGCGTAAACCCCATTCACATACATGGTGATAGCTCTTCTCTTATGTAAATGAATTAAATTTTTATTTATAGCTAATAGAGATGAGCGAACAGTAAAATGTTCGAGGTTCGATATTCGTTTCGAGTAGCCCCTCAATATTCGACTACTCGAATCGAATATCAAACCCTATTATAGTCTATGGGGGGAAAATGCTCGTTTCAGGGGTAGGCAACGTTTGATCAAATTATACTTACCAAGTCCACAAGTGAGGGTTGGGCTGGATCCTCCGAGAAGTCTTCTCCGTGCAGCGTCCCCGCGGCATCTTCCGGCTCTTCATTCACTCTGCCAAGCATCGGACCTGGGCAGAGCCGACTGCGCATGTCCGCACTACAAGCGGACATGCGCAGTCGGCTCTGCACAGGCCGGATGCCTGGAAGAGTGAATGAAGAGCCGGAAGACGCCACGGGGAAGCTGCACGGAGAAGACTTCTAAAAGTAGGAGAAGAACCAGCGTTGATTGGCCGACTGTATAGCATTCGGCCAATCAATGCTGGTTCTGCATCGAACTTTTCCATTCGAATAGCGAGTGGTTCTCGATCGAGTACGAGTATTTCAAATACCATAGTATTCTATCGAATACCTACTCGATCGAATACTACTCACACATCTCTATTAGCTACCAGATTTCCCGGAAAAATCTCCTTAACCAAATTTGAGGGAGGACATATTGTATGTATACCTTTACTCACTCCTACATTTACATGTACGATGGCAATGCCAGCTCAACCACCTCTGAATACGATATACGTTTAAGGAAAAATTTTGAAATAAATGAAAATTTCAATGGAACTATTAATAACTGTGTCAATAATAATGTGGAAATGATCTTCTAATCACCTATAAGGTCATGTCTCAATTTTTTTTTAATCACCTTTACAAAGGAGAACGACAAGACTAAGACTTGAGCATTGATCAGCTCCATATACTCATAGACAATCCCTCCAGGTAAATAGTGAACATATCCATTCAATACTGGTTATGACGTGGCCGGATCTGTCATTATATGGATTGCGGATTTGCTTTGTGTTCCCACTGGGAGTATAAACAGGAGCGATAAATAAACACGGTCTGTGCAGTTAAATCCACCACCAACACCGGCATCTTAATAAAGAGTGAAGGCAGCGGATAAAAGTGTACATCTTGCTTTTGATCTGGGAACAAGAGAGGCTGTTTTTCTTATTCCCCACGGATCAATACTAATCATGCAATATAACCAGAGCAGAGAGCTGTTAACAGCCAGGGAGTGTTGCTATATTCAATTCTATTTCTCCTTGATTGTATTCTATGTCAATACACTCTGCTGGCACTAAGCAGTTCACCGTGGCTGATTAAGTTTGTACACAGCTCCTCGAAGATATTAGTCTTGTTACTGATCCAGCCTTGTTTTCACCAGGAACCTCAGATCTGTAAATTCTAACGGGATTGTCTTACAACAAAGCTCATGAACATCTTCTAATATCTCTAATGAGGTATCTGCTCTTCTATTGCTTTCCACCCTTTGCTTCTTTCCATTTCTTGCACCGGGATTCTTAAATCCGAATATTGCTTATTTGGGACTTGAGGACGTCAATAGCTGCTGCGAATCAGATACAGACATTAACCAAATAGAAACACAGATGTAATAGTTGGGAAGGATATTGGACTTTCAGTCAGTGTTAAAGGGTTGACTTATAATGGCATCCCGTTTCAGCTTAGAATTAAGGCCCGATGGGGAATTTAGTTTTGATGAATGAAGTGACATGGTTTTATTTCCAAGAATGGTTTATTTGTTAAGGGTTTCTAACATGTCTAAAACATCTACAGAGTTTGGAAAAGAAGATCTTAGTGCTAGTTCACACAGGGCCAATGGAGCTGATTTTGACCGCGGATTTCACCTCAAAATCCACCTCCATACAATGGAGCCCTATGTGAAACGCTAGCCTTCAATTTTCCACTAGCGGCTTATTGCCGCCAGTGGAAAAAAGAAGCTGGCTGCCCTTTCTTCAGGTGGTTTCTGCGGCTCGGTGAGCCACGGCTTCCGCCTGGCGGAAGCAACCTCCGGTGTCGACCCATTCATTTGAGCTGACTACGGGGGGAAAGCTACGACTGTCGGGAGCCGCGACAGTCGTGGTAGGCGGGTTTTGACCAGAGAGTGACGTGGCTCTCGCATCACTCTCAGTGCCAAAATCCGCCCCACCTCCCCCCGTGTGAACTAGCCCTAAAGGATGATATGTGTGATGAGCGCAACAATATACTTAAAATGATGGAGATTGTGATAATATGGCCATATAGTCATGGAGATTGTGATAGTATAGCCTTAAAGTAAAGTTGATAAAGTTTGTAAACACATCACCATACAACAGGCCCAATACGTCAATCGCGATCTACCGGTCGATTGCAAAGGACGTATGGGTCGATCGCGGGATCGGTGTCTGCTTGTTGACAGTGCAGGCTGAGAATCATCTCCAGACACTGGCAGGCAGGGGCCTTGCACTCGTTCGCAGTCAGGGCTGCGGTGTCCCCGCCTGCCAGTGTCCGGAGATGATTCTCAGCCTGCTTTGTGAACAAGCAGACACCGGAGAGCCCCACCCCCGCCCCCCAAGAAGTGGGTAGTAGATCTTATCCCTTGGTCGGTTTCAAAAGTAGCTCACTTGCTCAAACAGTGTGAGCACCCCTGCCATACAAGATGGAGCTTAAATAAATAATAAAGATTATGAATCCATATTCTTAAAATGAAGAAACAAAAAATAAAAACTGGGATATGGATTGGAGAGCTACTGATGCCAAATTAGTGAAGAATCAGTTAAAAAACTTTTATTGGTTCCAAACAGACAGAGAATGGGTACGTGTTTAGATGCCGTTTTGGCGTCTTCATCAGGCCAATGTGGGGTACACTGTCAGAGCATGGTCTTCACCACCTATCAGGCGAGTGCCCTGGTAGGAGCTGCAACTGTTTTTACAATCTATCCCCTTGGAGGGTCCACATATGGGCGCCAGGTCAATTTTTGGTTCATATTCTTAAAATGTAGGTTAGGAAGATATTACCATCAAATGATATCGAACAATGATATTTTGAGAATATTAAGGATCTACCTAAATTTGGTATAAAATAATGATGAAGACTGAAAGTAACAACAAAAAATGATGTAGATTATGATAGTATGGTCATAAAATAATGGCAATTTTGATGCTGTACTATGGCCATAAAACTGTGAAGGCTGAAATAGTGTATGGTGATACAGGATGGACAATGTGAAGGTATGGTCATAAGATATTGGATATTGTGGTAGGATATTGATATAGTGATATTGATAGCGGTAGTATGGTAATAAAATGATGGAAACTGTCATAACATGGTAATAACATGATGGAGATAATAGCTTTATGGTCATTAAATATGGTCTTTTTGAACTAACCAGCAAGAACTACACCCTAGTGAAAAATGGTTGGCTCTAAAGTCAGCTCCAAATGTCTGCTGAACTTTGGGGCATTGTTGTATGACGGTTTCGGCTCACTATTGTGTAAGAGCCTGGATTCATGACAGGTTCCTCAGGAATTCCAGTGGCGAGTTCATCCTTGGTACATACTAGAGAACCTCTTTATAAGGATGATTAAGGGTAAATCCCATAAGGGTGATTTATCAGGCATTGTTTGTTTTCAGGCATACAAGGTATTAGCAATTTTTGTGACGCGTCTTGTTTTTTGCATAGCGTTCATTGATTTTGTGTACTTCTTTCTACTTTTCAAAAAAATTGTCTGAGCAGTGTTGGATAAAGACAAGTCAGGACAGGGACACCTGGTTCCAACATATAGTAGAAAACTGGTGCAAGTTACAGATGAACCTACACAAGTTTCTGACCGGCAAAAGTTTCAATTGTGGCAAACAGGAACTCTGGCAAAGACCCTGAATTGTTAAGAGGGTCATTGGACATGTATAATAATGATGGCTCATCTTGTGCCAATGCACAATGGGATTAAGGACAGTTGGTCTTAATAAATCGGCCCTGTAGTAGAAGATACCAAGATACGTAGATAGTCATAAAAGTATCCATATGCAAATATTGTTTCCTTAGAACAACCCCCAAAGACAAATTGTCTTTCTAATAAATATTAAACATCCAGACGGAACAAAAAATAGCTTAAAATTCTGATGAGAAAAAAAAAGATCCTTCCAAATAAGAAAAGTGTGAATATCCCGAAACAGAGCTCTGGAGCCATTCTCCTCTACTAAAACCTGTTCTATTAACTTTATGGAGAAGTCCAGGGCATTCCATCAATGCTATATGACACGCTGTGAAGGAGAAACAAAGCAGTTAAACTATGAGAATAATTTTACCCTTCTAGGACCCTCATATACAGTTTTTAGATCAGAGGAAACAAAATCAAATGTCACCAAAGTGAAATCCTTCATTCATGCACCGATAGTTCAAGGCAGTACTGGTCACTAATAATGAATGGTGGTGACATCCACATGGAGACGGCAGCAAAAAGTTTCTACAACTTCACAATACTCTTATGCTATGAAGAACTAATAAAGAGTTGGAAAGTGTTGGTACCAACAGAAATGGTGGACTGATGGAAAAAAGAACAGTTCTCCTCTTCCATACATATGCTATGACAGGGCTCCATCTAACTTCTGTCTAAGGAGAACTGAACGCAATAGAGATGTTGGGATGGCATTGATCTTAAAGAGTTCTTCTCATCTGCATCATATTTGAACTTATAGCTTAAGCTAACAGATGTGTTTTACCTAGAGTTCAGCGATCGTGTTCGAATTCCGAACACGATCTTTTTAGGTGGGATTGAGATCGGTAGTATTTCCCACAATGCCTTCACACTGAGTATATAGTGTATACTCAGTGTGAAGGCTCCGCTGCGGTTCCATAGGAATGAATTGAAGCAGCCGGCACACAGCCTTAACCCCCTGCGCGCCAGCTGCCTCCAGTCATTCTAATGGGAGACTAAAGTAGCATCTCTAGTAGCTACTTACCTCCAGAGATGGCTGCTCCGCTGCTCTTCGCCTCACTGCCGCTTCAGCTGCAGTCTTCTTCACCTCGCTTCCCCCTCCCTGCCAGGTTAGGAGAGTGTGGGCGGGTACAGGGCGGAGAGACATCACGTTTAACACACTCTCCTAACCCGCCCACACTCTCCTAACCTGGCAGGGAGGGGGCAGCGAAGGGAGAAGAAGACTGCAGCTGGAGCGGCAGCGAGGCGAACAGCAGCGGAGCTGCCATCTGTGGAGGTAAGTGGACACCAGGGGGGACTAAGTAGCCAGAGGATTAAAAAAAAAAATCCTCTGGCTACTTAGTGATTCACTACACAGCGTGGATTCTAACAATTCTTAGATTCCATGCTGTATAGCGAATAGGATTGCTTTTAAAATCCTATCTCCAATTAATAAAAAAATCCCATTGACTTGCATTGGGATCGGTATTGGGATCGAGATCGGGTTCGAATAAAAAATGATCGGAAATCGGATTTTAAAATAGATCCTGAAAAGTCAAGATTGGCTCAACCCTAGTTTTACCCAATACAATGCTAAATCTATATTTCTCCATTTGTCATATATGCCCATAGCACTTTTCAAATCATAGGCTCTGAGTACAGATAACATAGACATTAAAGATTAAGAATTCAATTTACACAATAAGAGTGAGGGTCCTTCTCTCACAATCTATATGGTAGAGTGGAAGGCACAAGAAGTAGCGGGCAACATGAGAGGTAGCATTGCTTATACAGAGGACCATCCATTTTTATGAAAAAGGTTTACTATAAAGCTACAAATAAATAATCTGTCTGATAAATAGTCTGATAAAGTCATCATGTCCTGTGGGATAATGGAGGGGTCAGGGCAAGAAAATATGAGGGTTAGTTTTAGAGAGCATAACTGGAGCAGCATTCAGATTAGGAAATGTTTCAGGCCTGCCTGAAGAGATGTGTCTTTAGGCTGTGCTTCAAGCTGTAGAATTTGGAAGTTGAATCTAATTGTGCAGGGTAGAGAATTCTAGAGAAGTGATGCAACTCTGGAGAAATCTTGGAGATTGGAGTGAGAGATTCTGATAACAAAGTATGTAAGTCTTAGGTCATTAGCCAAATGATGAACACAGGTTTCAGTTGAATATGTATCCTCAGTGCTTACAGCTTGTTGCCCAGGTTTTGGACCACCTCTATTATCTGGCTTTAGTGACTGGGCTGATGACTCAGTCCCAATTCCTGGCCACCTTTGTCTCTTTCTCTGTAAAGAGCTCTCAGTTACTGAGCCCTGATATGTATGTATATCCAGATAAAACTGTCCAGATTAGAACAGATTATGGGGATATTGTCACTCCTTAGGGCGAGACCACCTTGTAGGAGTGTGGAGTCTTACAAAGCCATTTTCGCTCCACTGTGGGGGATCATGGCAAGAATATGCAAATATGTTTCCCAAGATGTAAATAGGCAAACAGTGCCTCTGTATGCTGCCCTCTATGGGAAGCTCCCTTGAAGATCATGCCCGACTTTCCAACAAGCCTTTGCTGCAATGATGCAGGATTTTGCCAAGTCAGCATCCCAGCTGTGGACAGCATTGTTTCGATCTTACTGGACCTCATCAGCACAGCCTAAGAAGAACTGACTTGGCAGAGGTAGAGACTTCTAGACCAGATTATGGGGTCTCTCCCTAAGGAGTGACAATATTCCCATAATCTGGTCTAGAAGTCTCTCACCTCTGCCAAGTCAGTTCTCTCTAGGCTGTGCTGATGAGATCCAATTAGATCGAAACAGCACTTTCCACAGCTGGGATACTGACTTGGCAAAATCCTGCATCATTTCAGCATACTACATTGCTGACCTGAGCTGAAAACCAGGAAGTAGAGGGGAGAAGAGACAGGAGAGCAGGTAACCCCAGCAGGTACAGTAGGTAACAGGCCTTATTTACTTACTGATCCCTGTGGCCCTGTGCAAGTCATATCATGTTGCTGTGGCTGCTTGGAGGGAAGAAGGTAAAGCGGAATTGCCTGTGAGCAAGATCAGTGAGTAAATCCGTGGGCATGAAAGGTTATTTGCTGGGCAAACTTTAACAGATACTGCTATTATTATTCATTAAGGTCTCTTCAGACCACAGAGTATAATGATCAGAGGCCCAGGAGAGGTGAGTGAACATAAAAACCAGTGTTACCTCTTCAACATGACTCCATGCAGCCTTCGGCCTCTGTAGTCATGTCAAACACGTCCCATGAATCAGACCCTAGGCCGCCGATCATTATACTCTGGAATCTTAAAAGACCCCAGAGTATAATAATAGGTCATCGGTAGTGTACCCCACACACCCCCTCCCCCCAACAGTACATAACTGCGCCATCAGTTCCTTATTGCCCACTGATGATGTTGAGCTGTGAGGCTGGCCCTTCTGACAATGCAGTGATATGGATACTGAAATTCATGCCACCGATATCTCTGCATTTGGGACAGATACCGGCAAAACTGAAAGTTTGTACTTATAAACATGTCTCTTTAATAAAATTCCTACAATATTTGCATGACAGATATGATCCATTTTCTAAGGTTATGGGTGTTGCATTGAAATTTCATCGTATTTGTTAACTAAATGCAATAACAACTAAGAATTAATATCCAGGCCAACATGGGGCAATCCATCTAAGGAGCTTGAGCTGAGTCTTGTTCCAAAAAAAAAAAAAATTAAATAAAAGGAACAATGTGCATTAAGATTGTGACCGAAATATTTTTTTCAATTTACAATGTATATTGCATTTATGATTACTATTATTATATTATTATTTATAACATGTACAGCTTCTAATAGGTCTAAATAAATCGGAGATAGATCTAATGGAGAATTATCTGAGGATTTGATCCTAGTTTAATATAATATCAAGGACATTTACAACTTTATAGAAATTGTATTACTTTCAGGATTGTACTACTTTATAGAAATTGTATTGCAGGTATCTGGGTTAAAACTGAGAACATTTTAATAAAATGTGACAGAAACAGAAGAGTCGGAATATTTACTGATGAGAGAGATATTTAGGATGTCAGGTCCTTTCATACACTAGGTGCAGGATCAGGACCCTCTGAAGTCAGATCAGAACATATCCCATAGTTTGGAGCAGGACTGTTCTGATATAAACCACTGATTTGGCTTTTATCTTATAAAAAGAACGAAAGCTTTAATAGATTCAATTCTTCCCGAACTGTCTATGGGTTTGCAAATAAGGCAAGTGAAATCCAGGCTAGATTGGGTGTTTGTGCTGGAAATTGGAGGGTCTCCCCTGAGAACTACAACTTCTTTGAAGTCTCATTTTGAAACGCGTGAACAGTGTGCTCATATATTTCCTCTGCTAGGCTTGGAGGCACAGCGTGCTTAGATATCAGTCAGAGTATTCTTCCGTATAGCTCAGCTTACAATGAGAATTTCTCTATAAATCCCACCACAGTAATATAAGACTATGAGGAAGCAATAAGACAGTGACTCCCCCTCCCCCCAAAAAAAAAAAACCTATAAGAACAATGCAAGGCTATTCTCATCTATGGCCACTAATGTTTGGGTCTGCTTTATATGTTTCAGGAAAGACCTTAGATCTTAGAATGTGTAAGGAAAATATCCACTGCAAGATATCGATATTAACCATTGTGTCACCATGATGCCGAAATGGACAAGGACAAAACCAACAACTATCACGGGGGCAGCAAGAAGGATAAGCCCATCTTTAGGCACTATTTCACAGTCCAAATGAATATTAAATTATAGAAATAGAAAAGGATTAAGTAATTAATGTAGTAAGATTTCAGCTCTGAAGCATGATGAACTGTGCTGTATTAACATAGACAGAATTACATAGAAGGTAAGTAATATAATGTTACTTAATTTTTCTAAAAGTTTATTTCCCATACAGATAGTGACCTTGAATGTCTATTCCACCATGAGGGTAAAACTGGATTAAATCAGAAAACTGGCCAACCATCTCATATGTACTGTATGGGGCTTCCTGACCTGAAATAGTAGATGTTAGGCCCGGTTCACATCTGCATTCTGTTTGGGAAGTCCGCTGGGGGACCCCCCAAATGGAAACCTATATGTCTTAAAAATCAGTTAGCTGAGAAACCATATAGACCCCATAGACTATAATAGGGTCAATGTGGTTTCCGCACAAAACATGTGGAGAGTAGAGATGAGCAAATAGTATTCGAAGCTATAGTTTTGAATACCTCCATAGGAATGCATTTAAGATGCCGGCGCTTAACCCCTTGGTGTTCAGCCACTTCTATTCATTCCTATGGGGGTGAGGTAATCGAAACTAGTGGAGAGAAAAGTGCTGCTTGCAATACTCTTCTCTCCATGTGATTCATGCAGACACTGAGCGGAAAGACTACCTCATTGTAGTCTATAGGGTCCATGTGGCTTCTCAGCTAACCGCTTTTTAATGCACATAGGTTTCCATATCCCAAGTGGACTCCCTAAATGGAATACCAAATGCAGATATGAACCAGGCCTCAGAGGAGATAAAAAAACGGAGCAAATTGAGTACAATGTGCCTGGTGCTTGGGGGCAACACAGTGGTTCAATAATTAGCACTGTAGCCTTGAAGCGCTGGGGTCCTGGGTTCAACTCCTGCCAGGAAAAACATCTGCAATGAGTTTGTATGTTCTCCCCGTGTTTGCATGGATTTCCTCCCTTTCTATAAAGACATACTGATAGGAGAGAAAAATATGGACATTGTGATCCTTATATGGGGCTCACAATCTACATTAAAGAAAATCAATAAAACTATGCCTGGTGCTTGTTTCTTAGGGATATGGCAGAAATGTCTTCTTATTCAGAACACATGCACACTCTGTTGCATCAAACATATGTGTGTATGGGAGCCAACGGCATAGCTGTAGGAGATGCAGAGGTAACAATTTATACAGGACCCACAAACCTCAAAGGGCCTGTCTAAAGCATAAGCTCATGGTATCATGCATAGCACATGGAAAGTTGGGGTCCCTCTACATAGGTCCATTGCATTGGGGGCATAGGAGCTTCAATTTACACCTCCGATGGGAGCGAAAGCTAGTGTTTGGTCAACATTAACTTAATATGTGTGGCCATCTTGACTCCCCCGCTAAATTATTGATGTTTAGCTAAGGAAAAAGCGTGTTGACTTTCCATTGACGACCAACAGAGCCGTAGATGTAATTCTGGTCTATAATACAGAGTTTAGCATTCAAAATAAAAATACATTTTTAATCACAATTTATAGTGAGAATAGATATATAACATGGTGTTCTATAGTAGAAATGCAACTCAAACGTCATCCCTCAACCCCAGCAATGAGTGCAGATACATAATTAGATATGGATATGATCTGGGGACTTACAAATGGCACCCACAGGGGTTTTTACTTGCTCTTCAAGAAAACAAAGCTCCGATGTAGGCTTGAGAGATCGGGATCGGGAAAGATCGGATCACGATCGGCGATCAAGCAAATTTCACGATCGCGATCGGCTGGAAAATGATCGAAAATCGAATTTTGAAATCTCAAGATTGGCTCAACCCTACTGTATATATAATATACAATTAGGGTTGAGCAATCAGGATCGGGAAAGAACGTATCCCGATCGGTGATCGAGCAAATTTCACGATTGGATCATCTGGAAAATGATCGGAAATCGGATTTTAAAATTGATCCTGAAATCTCAACCCTACTCCTATGGCCATCAGTCCCCAGACTAACAAGTTTTACTTTAACCCTTTCAGTAGTCAGAGTCAAACAATCTCAATAACATTGGAAGGAATTAGGTTTTAATTGCCCCTAATATCCTATCTACAAAGGGATCTTACTTGTATCCCTATATAAATACATTTTACAAGGAAACGCAGTCAACTTTTTAATATTTCACTGTAGCGTGTGTACATAATACAAACAAGACGGATCTATGCTAAGCCCCCATACATTTTTTAGATTTCCATAGAGAACAGGTGATCTTTGTGAGTCCTAGAAGCCGGAAACTGCAGCTTTAAAGAATGTGGACAAGCAAAAGCCTATTACTTTTCAAAGCAGCAGCAAGCAAAATCTACATGGGAAACTTCAAGGCTCCTTGCTCTGGGGGTGCCCTTGATGTCTCACAAATGAATATTTTATTTCTCCAAAGAAAGCTGTAAAAAAAAGCTGCAGGCCCGCTGTGATCGGAGTGCCGCCTTCTGCCAGAGAAAGACAACAAATGTAGAAAGTCTGTAATTGTTCTGTGCTTTGTTTGACATGTTAGAAAGAGACCACGGATTGCTGTTAAACTTAGTGACAGGCATTTCAGACAGTATCAAGAATACAAGCAGACAGCCCGAGAAGGAAGTGAGCCTGGGAAATCAATGAGCTTTAACCCTGCTCTGCCTGCTGTGACAAGTTTTTGCTTCTTAAGATTATTCGATTTACTGCTTTTCCAAAGTAAAAACAAAGGGGCAGATTTCCTAAGACTATCTGAGGCTGAGGCCACGTGCTACATAAAACCTTTTTTTATTGTAGATTTTGTTGTGTTTCTTGTTTTGTTTTTTTGAGCCAAAGCCAGAAATGGTTTCAAAGGAGTAACAAATATCAAGAAAGCACTTGTTCTGTCATCTGCCGAAATCTCTTTTTGGGTTTAACTATAAAAAAAAAAAAAAAAAAAAAAAAAAAAAAAAAAAAATGCAGTTTTTCAGCAATGTGTGGCTTAAGTCTTAAAGACAGTATAAAGTTAATGGGGTTTTGTGGGCAAAAAAAACTTTTTCGGAAAAGGTCTAGTAATGGGTTAATAAGTGCACCCAAATACCGTTAGCAGTGTTTTGAGTGATTTCTGGGTTTCTCTGTGAGCTTCTGGCATCTTCTTCATTTGTACACATGGGTATCTTCTTGTTCTGTTTTCCTACAACTACCATGAGGCTCTGGGCCGCAGAGAGCTGAATCACACCACTTACCTCTCTCACTCCATCCCCCTCCCATTCTCTCCCCCCCCCCTCCCTTTCTCACTCACACTCACTCCCTGTTTGCCTAACTAGCCTGCCCTCTACTAGCCCTTCCTAAATCAACTGCTCATACCCCATCAGACTAACCTGTCTTCTAGGCAGGAGATTCTGGACACAGGACGTCACTTGTTCTGGGCAGCCAGCACCTTCTTTTCTTGAAGGCTGCCCACGCCTGTACAATAGAGCCGGGGTGCTGGCTACTGCACTCTGGCTCTATTGCGCAGGTGTGGGTGGCTAGCAGAGGAGTGCCCACCACCCAGAAGAAATAATGTTCCATGCATGATAAATAAAAATGTTACTGCTTTTTGCCTGAAAAAAGTACATTATGATCCCTCTATGGGGCTCACAATCTGCAAAAAAAAAAAAAAAAAAATGACCTAGGTGCCCTTTTGGGATGAATTGCAGACCCATGGAATGAGAGTTGGGTGCAGCGATTCATTACCATGACATTCAGGAGCCTATTAAAGGTTCCTAGGCTTGTCTCCCATATACTTCTATTACAGGCTGCACTTGGCAGCCTGTAATAGAAATATAGGAATTTTACTATACATTGCAATGCACTAGCATTGCTATGTATTGTATTAGTGAGACTCCAAGGGTTAAAGACATCTGGTGTCTAAAAATAAAAGTTTTTAAAAAATAGAACAATAAAAAAGAATAAAAAAATTCAAAAATTTCATTTTTCTCATCTTGTTAAAAAGTGATCAAATCAATAGATATTCCCCAAAATGGTATATAAAAAAAGTATATTTGGTCCAGCAAAAAGAAAATGCCTCATACATCCTCGTACCTAGGGATATATATATGTCTATAAAAAAATGGCAACATCAAGAATTTTTTATGTTTTTTTTTTTTTTTTGCAAAGACCTGGATGTTTTTGAAGGCTTAAAATGTAAATAAACCTATATGATTTTGGTATTGCCATAATCGAACCGACCCACAAAAAACTGGTGAAATGGGGCAACATGGTGGTGCAGTGGTTAGTTTTGCAGTGCTGGAATCCTGGGTTCAAGTCCCACCAGGAACAACATCTGCAAGGAGTTTGTATGTTCTCCTCGTGTTTGCGTGGATTTCTTCCCATACTACAAAAACATACTGATAGGGAAAAAAAAGGTACATTGTGATCCCTATATGGAGCTCACAATCTACATAAAAAAGGTGAAATGTCATTTTGGCCACAAAGTGAACACCATAAAGACAAAGAAGGTAGTGTAAATGCAGTTTTTCTTTCATTCTCCCCCATTCTGATTTTTTTCCAAGTTCCCAGTACATCATATGGAATATTAAATGGAGCAATTACAAATTACAATTTATCCCACAAAAATGAAGCCCTTATATGGCTCTATGAGCGGAAAAATAAAAAAAAAAGTTGCATAAAAATCTAAAATCGAAAAATGGCTCTGGCAGGAATGTATTAAAGCAAGTTACTCAAGACTATATAGAAGTAAAAGCATTACAAAGGTTATGCTGCCATCACTCATATTGCTTTAACACTGAGACGTAAAGCCTGGGCACTGGCATACACAATGGATACAGCTCGGAAGTCACTTTTGTGTGGACAAGGAAAAGCATTCGTCCTCCCTTTAACCTGTTGCCATGGCAGTGATCAAGCTTGTATGAACACGGCATGTTTTCGGCTGGAGAGGCGTTCCATTTGAGCACTCTTGTGTGATATTCGGAGACAGATAAACTGAGATAGACATATTTTTACAAAGAAGCACTTTCTTTAATGCTTTCTAACTGGAACCATTATCATTATCGGGGTGCTTTTTTTATACTAATAATTAAGAAAGGTGTTTTCGTAACCTTATCACTGACCTCAGGATATAACGTGTGTCAACGCTCTATCTGGACACCACTGAGTAAGTCTGTATTAACCATTAAGCTGAAGTCCTTATCGAGTCTGTGCTTGAATTGTGTGACTCAATAAATCGATGCATCCCATGGTGGAGCTATATCCATGGATAACACTACCAGTCTAGTCTGATATATCGACTACCCATAACAATGAGCCTCTGTAATGACTAGTGCCAAATATCATCCTGTTACAAGTAACATTCTGCTAAATGGTTTGCTTTTACCCCATATACTAGCACAAACTGCCGTACAGTTACGTATAGTGATGGTATTTTCAAGGTCTGTCCCTTTCAATATTTGTTTCATTTGTAAAAGTGATTTTTCTTGGAATAAATATTTCATAGGTTGGACCTAATGGACTGGTGTCTTTACTAGAGATGAGCGAGTAGTACTCGATTGAGTAGGTATTCGATCGAATACTATGGTATTCGAAATACTCGTACTCGATCGAGTACCACTCGCTGTTCGAATGGAAAAGTTTGATGCAGAACCAGCATTGATTGGCTAAATGCTATACAGTCGGCTAATCAACGCTGGTTCTTCTCCTACCTTTAGAAGTCTTCTCCGTGCAGCTTCCCCACGGCGTCTTCCGGCTCTGAATTCACTCTGCCAGGCATCGGGCCTGGGCAGAGCCGACTGCGCATGTCCGCTTGTAGTGCCCGATGCCTGGCAGAGTGAATTCAGAGCCGGAAGATGCCGCGGGGACGCTGCACGGAGAAGACTTCTTGGAGGATCCAGCCCGACCCTCACTTGTGGACTTGGTAAGTATAATTTGATCAAATGTTGCCTACCCCTGAAACGAGCATTCCCCCCCCCCATAGACTATAATATGGTTCGATATTCGATTCAAGTAGTCAAATATTGAGGGGCTACTGGAAACGAATATCGAATATCGAACATTTTACTGTTCACTCATCTCTAGTCTTTACCCAACCTCTTCTACTATGTAATATTGACACCGTACTGCCACTGTCGCTTTTTTTTATGGGTTTTGATTTGCCATTGATGTGGTGAAGTAGTCCGATGCACTTAGCAGAGAAACACCCCTCGGAAGGGACATTTTGTTCCCGAAACATGTCGCTATGTTTGGATATTTTTCTGCTCTATAGGTGACCATGTAAACCGTTTTTATGGATTTCTAAATAAAAAAAATTTATATATTCATCGCAATTTTGGATTTCATCACCGGGTTGAAGCTGGAGCGTGTTTTATATTCGTTTGCTGCATTGATCCAGGAGTAGTCCACCTGATATCCGGGCTTCCCACGGTGACTGTGTTATGTTACGGTGAGCTGAAAAAGTTTTTTTGTAGAACATTTACGGTGCCTGAATGGCCTTTTTAAAGGCTATTCACGCATATATGGGGCTCTATTAGCATGATTTTGCTGATAGAGCCCCTTTAAGGAAATGTGAGGCATGGTGAGCATAGCTGTTTGTTATTTTTACTCACATCCCCTGGGCCTCCACTTATTATACTCTATAATGTATCTAGTCTTATAATGTAAAATGGATTCCTATTTGTTTCATTCTTACTATTACAAAAAAAAGATCCATTAAATGAATCTGCTGAACAGACAGTAAAGAAATTGATATGAAACTTGCTTTTTATTCCTATGCAAGTTGACTAAGAGTACATAAGGGGCCAATTCTGGGGTAGCTGAATATCATGGTAAGATCTTCCTCTTGTTTGGGGGGGGGGCGAGGGAAAGTTCTGATTATGCCAGTGGGGGGAGGAGTTGAGGGGGCCACAGCACAGGTCCGCTGTGTTCAATCCACCGATTCAGCCATCAGTTGTTGATGTGTTCATGGACGATATAGCCAAAAAGGGGAGGTGCCCCATCCTGTTGGAGCCACATCCTTGCCCTCATGTTCAAAGGCACGTCTTTGAGCAACACTGGCAAATCATCCTGCAGAAATGCACTGTGCCGGTCTACCTGCAGCACCACCATGGTGCATTTCCGGTCACATGTTCATTAATAAAAAACGCTTCATATACTGGCTAAAGTCCATCCATTCATCTTGTGTACTTACTTTCCGAACACCCTGTATATAGATAATGTATAATGTAGGATAATAGCTGATGTTCATAGCAAACCTAGCAAACACTCTGCCATATATGTAAATGAGTCGTCTCCAGAGTATAGATTCCTATGGTACATGTGGCTGCTGTAATTCATATCTCTAAGGGTAAGTTCACATGGGGTTTTTAGGATTGGAACCTGAGGAAGAGGCCAAAACCGGGTAGCCGCGACTGATAGCCGGTACACTGCCTCAGCATCCAGCCGCGCACTCCGCTCCAGATTAGGCTCAATGAATGGGCCTAGTCCGGAGGAGTTAGTGTCTTCAGCTTAACAAAACAATTGCAAAAGCTATCCATGCTAAAGAACACAAAATACACAAACCAGTTTATACTTCTTAGTATCTTTGGGTTCTTACATTCATCCTACCTTAATAGTTTTGAGTAACATACTGGTCTCCGCTTTCACCCCCTTCTGGTCAAAATGCTCATATGCCGTAAAAGCCACTTTTGCTTCTTGAATGGCAGCAAAACTATTTGAGAAAGTGAACATCAGAAGTCATGTAGGTGTATATAAATTTAAATTGTCTACATGAATCCATTTTTTGTACAAAATCTCAGCATCTGTACTAAATATCAAACAGCTAAATATCTCGGCCATACTATTAAGGAAGATGTCTTTGCCCTTTAGCAAAGCCCCAGCATGTGAGCCTGTTCTTTCCTTTGCATCCTGCACAGCGAACTGTTAAAACATCCTTTCAAGTGGGAGTGATGTGACGCTGATGTTCTTGCAGACCTTTAGCCGATTGTACTCTAACTATTCTGTACTGGCTAAATCATCATTGAAAGCAACTACATTTTTTATGACATTTAGAGAATCCAAGAGAAGGCCTTGAAAGATCATGTCGCAGCTTGGTGTAGCGTGTTCTGATGTCGGTTCCTAGCTGTCCTGTAGGCACATTTGGAGACTTGTTCCTGAATCTGTCATATACATTGTAAGCTCAAGTGCTGGGATTCTCATATGGTTACTTACAAATTATATTTTTGTATTCAATGCTTCTCTTTGAAGCAAGGATGTAGACACCATAGAGGTAGACTATGAAGCTGCTATGGGACTCTTTAAGAAAGAAGTTTGGCTTTTGGTTGTTCCATCCCTTTGGATATTGTGTTATGCACATCTCTGTAGGAATTCCCTCGCTAGAAGGACTGACTTGTTAGCAAGCAAGGGGCTGCGGGATTGGCCCAGTGTGCACGTCTGTCCTGAGCATTATAATGCCCCCCACTTCTCTGTATACCAAGTCCTATTATCATAATAATATGGTAAATAAGAAGATTAAAGGGATTAGCATTTCCTTTTTTAACTAAGCACACATCAGAATTGCCTTAAGAAATGCAATTTTTCTCTTACCTTTACCATTCTGATCCGCGCCGCTGTTCCTGAGAAATTTCTTCTTTTATCCATATGTAAATGAGTTTTCAGACAGCACTGGGGGCGTTCCCTGCACTCAAACAGCACAGGGGGCATCCACGGTACTGTCTGAAGACTCTCCAGTGACGCCTCCAACTTCTTCTCCTGACTGCCTCTTCTCTCGCATCTCCTTCGTGTCTTCATCCAAAAGCGCTGACTCCCAAACGGGAGAGGCCACAGGAAAATGGCTGATGGACATGCGCACTCGGCGCTTTTGGATCAAGACATGAAGGTTATGTGGGAGAAGAGGCGGAGAAGAAGATTGAAGCGTCGCTGGAGAGATTTCAAACAGCACAGCGCTTTCTGAAAACTCATTTATATATTGAAGAGAGTAGAAATTTCTCAGGAATGGCGGCGCGGATCAGAATAATAAAGGTAAGAGAAGAATAATCTTTCTTAAGGTTATTCCTACGTCTACTTAGTTTAAAAAAGGAAATTCTATTGATAGAATCTAGAGATGAGTGAACAGTAAAATGTTCAATGTTCGATATTCGTTTCGAGTAGCCGCTCAATATTCAACTACTCTAATCGAATATCGAATCCTATTATAGTCTATGGGGGGAAATGCTCATTTCAGGGTTAGGCAACATTCGATCAAATTACACTTACCAAGTCCGCGAGTGAGGGTCGGGCTGGATCCTCCGAGAAGTCTTCTCCGTGCAGCGTCCCCGCGGCATCTTCCAGCTCTGAATTCACTCTGCCAGGCATCGACAGACAAATGTAGTGCGGGCATGCGCAGTCGGCTCTGCCCAGGCCCGATGCCTGGCAGAGTGAATTCAGAGCCGGAAGACGCCGCGGGGAAGCTGCACGGAGAAGACTTCTAAAGGTAGGAGAAGAACCAGCGTTGATTGGCCGACTGTATAGCATTCGGCCAATCAATGCTGGTTCTGCATCGAACTTTTCCATTCGAATAGCGAGTGGTACTCGATCGAGTACGAGTATTTCGAATACCGTAGTATTCGATCAAATACCTACTCGATCATCTCTAATAGAATCCCCTTAAAGGTGGTCCAAGCAGAAGTTTTATATTGTCACATATAGTTTGGCTGGAAAAAGCAAAGGTATATGAAGTTTAACAAAGGTAAAGGATAAGGGAGAGCCAGTGGATGAAGGGATATGAAAGGTTATTCTTATTCATGTAAAATTATGTCTTCAACACCTCTTAGACAAAATCAGCCAACAGTTTTTCCTCCTGTCATGCTTTAGTGTTGCTATAGTCAGAAATGATCAAAAATCTAATTCTCTGGAATGTCAAAAGTGGCCATTTGTGTCGTAGCCATCGCAAGGCCATTTTTCGAACATGTTGCTTTCATTATTCATTCATAAAGCATAAAGTTTCTCAAAATCTCAGCTCCCGAGGAGAGTATTTTAAAGATTTACAGCTCTTACGGTAATGAAACCTTGACATCTCTGGAAATTTAACCTGTTTACAGGTTAAACGCGGAAAATATAGAGTAAACAACGCAAATTTGGCTGCTGCAATTTACATTAACTGCATAGTGGATGGGATTCTGGCTCATACTGTCCACACATTGCAGGAAATAATCCTAATCCAGAGGTCTTCCTATGAACATAGCCATATTTAAACTTGTAGACAAATAAGAATGAAACAATTTTACAAATATATGTAATTCACAATTTTGCAAAATTTTAAAGATTTTCTCTAACCATCTTAGTAGAGACAGTCAGTTGTCTTGATTGGTTGCCAGTCGGTTGCCTATGGTCTGGTACTTGTCCGAATTCCAGTTATTGACCAGATCATCTTCTGATACATGTAGCGTCCCTGCCAGATAACCTGTCCACAACAAGGAAATCATGGCTGGGTTCCGGACAATTCCCAGACCATAAGAAATTCCTGCATTCATGGTCGTATTCATTGGCAATTGATCAAGACTGTCACTACTAAGATGGGCGGAGAAAATTATTTATATTATTTATATTTATAAAATGTTTACCTTTAATTGTCTACATATTTAAATATGGTTACACTTGTGGGAAAAACCCTTTAAAGTCAATGTAAATGAAATAAATTCTTACAATTTTTTTGATTGGTACAGTGTTGGCCAAAAGTATTGGCACCCCTACAATTCTGTCAGATAATACTCATTTTCTTCCAGAAAATGATTGCAATCACAAATTCTTTGGTATTATTGTCTTCATTTAATTTGTCTTCAATGGAAAACCACAAAAAGAATTGTCAAAAAGCCAAACTGGATATAATTCCACACCAAACATAAAAAAGGGGGTGGACAAAAGTATTGGCACTGTTTGAAAAATCATGTGATGCTTCTCTAATTTGGGTAATTAACAGCACCTGTTACTTACCTGAGGCGCCTAACAGGTGGTGGCAATAACTAAATCACACTTGCAGCCAGTTGAAATGGATTAAAGTTGACTCAAGCTCTGCCCTGTGTCCTTGTGTGTACCACATTGAGCATGGAGAAAAGAAAGAAGACCAAAGAACTGTCTGAGGACTTGAGAAGCAAAATTGTGAGGAAGCATGAGCAATCTCAAGGCTACAAGTCCATCTCCAAAGACCTGAATGTTCCTGTGTCTACTGTGCACAGTGTCATCAAGAAGTGTAAAGCCCATGGCGCTGTGGCTAACCTCCCTAGATGTGGATGGAAAATAAAAATTGACGAGAGATTTCAACGCAAGATTGTGCGGATGGATGATAAAGAATCTCGACTAACATCCAAAAAAGTTCAAGCTGCCCTGCAGTCCAAGGGTACAACGGTGTCACCCCGTACTATCCGTCAGCATCTGAATGAAAAGGGACTGTATGATAGGATACCCAGGAAGACCCCACTTCTTACCCAGAGACATAGCCAAAAATGTTTTGGAAGAATGTTCTCTGGTCAGATGAGACAAAAGTAGAGCTTTTTGGGAAAAGACATCAACATAAAGTTTACAGGAAAAGAAATGAGGCCTTCAAAGAAAAGAACGCAGTCCCTACAGTCAGACATGGCGGAAGTTCCCTGATGTTTTGGGGTTGCTTTGCTGCCTCTGGCACTGGACTGCTTGACCGTGTGCATGGCATTATGAAGTCTGAAGACTACCAATAAATTTTGCAGCATAATGTAGGGCCCAGTGTGAGAAAGCTGGGTCTCTCTCAGAGGTCATGGGTCTTCCAGCAGGACAATGACCCAAAACACACTTCAGGTCAGCACTAGAAAATGGTTTGAGAGAAAGCACTGGAGACTTCTAAAGTGACCAGCAATGAGTCCAGACCTGAATCCCATATAACACCTGTGGAGAGATTTCAAAATGGCAGTTTGGAGAAGGCCCCCTTCACATCTCAGGGGGGACCTGGAGCAGTTTGCCAAAGAAGAATGGTCTAAAATTCCAGCAGAGCCTTGTAAGAAACTCATTGCTGGTTACCGGAAGTGGTTGTTCGCAGTTATTGTGTCTAAAGGTTGTGCTACCAAGTATTAGGCTGAGGGTGACAATACTTCTGTCCGGTCCATTTTTGGAATTTTGTGTAAAATGATCAATGATTTGACTTTTTTTTCATTCTCTTTTGTGTTTTTTCATTGGAAGCAAAATAAATAAAGATATTAATACCAAAGAGTTTGTGCTTGCAATCATTATCTGGGAGAAACTGAGTATTATCTGACAGAATTGCAGGGGTGCCAATACTTTTGGCCAACACTGTACATTGATATATTTGTGTACATTTACCATGTCTCTGCTTAGGCCTCATATCCACAGTCTTTATGGGTCTTTGAAAAAGGAACAGACAGCACATAGAAGGTATCTGTTTGCCTTTGATATTTTCTACAAATCCTTTCAGTAGAACAGATGGACAAAGCCAGAAAAATTGAGACATTTTTTGTGGCTATGACTGGTAGCCCTGTAGATACATAACATTTACAACCATTTCCATGGGGCCATTTAACTTAAAGGGATGATCCAGTTTTTACCTTAGGATAAGCCATTAATATTAGATCTGCAAGGTTCTCACACTTGGGACCTCAGCAGATCATCTGTACCAAGCATGTTTTTCGGTAATATTTTCATTCCACGAGCTGTACTGTTCACTCACCATATGTGCATATGGTACAGATCTATGTAATGTTGATGACTAGGGTTGAGCAATCGGGATCAAGAAAGATCAGATCCTGATCGGCGATTGAGCAAACTTCACAATCGCAATTGGCTGGAAAATGATTGGAAATCGGATTTTGAAATCTTAAGATCGGCTCAACCCTAAAAGTGACTTTTCCCATAGAGAAGCATTGACTAGGGTTGAGCGAACGGGATTGGAAAAGATCAGATCCTGACCGGCAATCGAGCAAATTTCACGATCGCGATCGGGATTGACTGGAAAATGATCAGAAATCAGATTTTCAAATCGATCCTGAAATCTCAAGATCAGCTAGACCCTATTGATGACCTATAATAAGGACTGGCCATCAATAGCAAAAACTAGATAACCCCTTTAATTCTCTTCATTATTACAGATATGGAATGATAGATAGCACATGGATCATAAATGCAGTCGCGTACATGGGGTCTTAGACATCCACGTCTCTTTCACATAAAAGTGAATCATGGACAAAACAGTACTGTCTTCGAAGCTATATGGCTATCCCAGTGATAATCTGGAGGGTACAATAATTACCAAATCTGATCCATTTCCAAAAAACAAATGATTATGTCAGAAACCAAGATTAGAAGTGCAGTTGTTATTATATCAAATGCATAATTAATTTTTTGCACAATATAACAAGATCCCAGGAGTTGAATAAAGTCTTCAGCCTCAAGCATAACATACCTGAGAGCACTTCTATCCAGTAGATCAAGGCACCTTAAGATCAGCTTGACATTGTAAAAGCCGCTTTTCAAGTTGAAGGTGAAATGCAAAGCAGACGTAAAATAACCAAGATCCAATAGCCTGTGTAGTTCCTGTTGGGAGTTATAGGTTAAATTTAGATTAAAGAAGCAGTGGCTTTCATAAAAACAAAAGTATATTGAATATCTTTTCTTTAACCCCTTCCCGCTCTGTGCCGTATTATTATGTCACACTGAGCATCTAGTTAATGCTCAGTGCCCTAAGGCCCCGTTCCAACTATGTAACGTGGCGCTCATTCTGATGTGTAAACATGTGTCAGAGTGAGCGCTTCAAAACAGAATCCCGTTGACTTCAATGGGTGCCATCTTATGTGCGCTACACATTGAAATCAATGGGTTAAAAAGCCTCCCATTGGTTTCATTGATTTCAATGTGTAGCACGCGTAAGACGGCACCCATTGAAGTCAATGGAATTCTGTTTTGAAGCGCTCACTCTGACACATGTTTGCGAGTTAGAATGAGCGCCGTGTTACATTATGGGAACTGGCCCTAATAGTATGGCATTGTAATGCTATGAGCACTCAGCGACATTATTTCCGGCGCTCAGATGTATTGCACAGCTGAAGGCCAGGACTAGTCACCAGAGACGGAAGATCCTCAGACTCCAGCGAATTAACCCTGGACTCACTGGATGGCGTGATCACTATTAATCCCGGAGTCTAGCGGCAAATCCAACCAAGCAATGGCCACTTCCTATAACACATAGGGATCCTATGTGCAATCTGCTGCAATACAATGCACTATAGTGTACTGGGGATCAGGGAATATTGTAAGTGAAAAGGTAGATATATATAATCCATTGACTTTAGATTAATGGGTTAATGTATTAATCCTGCTAAAAGGGGTCTTCTGTAGGGTTGAGTTGATCTTGAGATTTCAGGATCGATTTCAAAATCCAATTTCCGATCATTTTCCAGCCGATCCCGATCATGAAATTTGCTCGATCACCATTCGGGATCTGATCTTTTCCGATCCCGATCACTCAACCCTAGTCAATGCTTCTCTATGAGAAAAGTCACTTTTAGGGTTGAGCCGATCTTGAGATTTTAAAATCCGATTTACTAATCATTTTCCAGCCGATCACAATCCCGATCGCGATCGTGAAATTTGCTCGATCGATAAGATCGCTAATGAAAGTGGACAAGAAAGTTCCAAATAGGAGTTGGATGGAATTCCACAAATACATTTGTAAAATAGAAGACACTTAGTTGCTTATTTCCAGCACATGCAGCGGAACTTGAAAGTTTGTGAACCCTTCAGAATTTTCTATATGTATATTTCGAAATAAATTTGACCTATAACTACTAGAGATGAGCGAACACTGTTCGGATCAGCCGATTTGAACAGCACGCACCCATAGAAATGAATGGAAGCACCTGTGACGCTGACTTTGCCGGCGGCCGGCCGGCGTCACAGGTGCTTCCATTCATTTCTATGGGTGCGTGCTGTTCAGATCGGCTGATCTGAACAGTTTTCACTCATCTCTAATAACTACATTAAATTTTCATCTAATTCTTTGAAGTAGAAAAAGAGTCAAAAATCGTAGACTTTGTCATATATTTCTCAAAGAAAATGATCCAATATCACATATCTGACAGACGTATATAAACCTATAGAAATACCAGATAACTTTTAGGTATTTTCAGTCAATGGGGTGACAACAAGGTGTGTATGGGTAAACTGTTATTTAAAGAATTGGAATATTTTGTAGCATTGACGTCATGGTGGCTTGATCCAAGTGTCATGACCTCAGCGTACTTCATGTGACTGCTTAAGCATAATCACAATCCTCTGTGGCCCCAGATATCAGTAGGCTAGAAGAGGACCCAAGACGCCTGAGAAGGTGACGTTAGAGAAGGTGAGAATGATTGACCCCAGTGTATAATAATGATTTGTAGGTGGCGAACCTCAAACATCTCAGATTTGGACAAATCCAAGATTTATGGAAAATTTGTAACAAACGTGTCTAGTTGCGAACCAGTTTGCTTATCTTTAGTCCTGACTTAAATCCAATACGATTGTTGTTGAAGGACCAGAAGCAAGCAGTTCATGGATGGAATCCCACCAACATTACAGATCTGAAGAAGGTTTGTAAAGAGGAATAGACTAACATTCCTTCAGGTTCATGTGCAGGACTAATAAACAATTACCAGGAATATTTAGGGGGGGGGGGAGGAGTCATACCAGATACAGAAAGCAAAGGTTCACATACTTTTGTCACTCACAGATATATGATATTAGATATTTTTGTTCTATAAATAAATTACCAAATCTAATATTTCTGACATTTGTTTAATTTGTTTCTCTGTATCTACTTTTAAGACTGACTTTAAAATCCAATGTAGTCTTAGGACAACTTCATGCAGACCTAACCTTGTTGTTATATACAAGGAGTATGACCTCCCAATTCCTACCCCCATAGAGCCATGGCTTCAATATCTTACCTTAGATGTGGGCAAATAAGTCCAAAACCACAAAACAATTCTCATGCACTATGGCTGTATCTATACTAAACTAATGTTTCTGAATGTTCAATGGACCATTAGAAGCAGAAAGGTAATGATTTGCATGTCTCCGCCCACAATTCAGAATATTCATTTCCTTGTTTTGTGGATAGGTGCTGGAAGTACTGTACGCATATACTGGGGTGTAACTAACGGGGTAGCAGTGGTGGCGGCTGCCACAGGGCCCCGGACATCAGGGGGCCCAGCGGCAGCCACTACCACTGCAGGGTTTTTTTTGTTATTTTTTTGTTATTTTTTTTTAAAAGGCCACTCCAGCAGGTAACGGGCCCTATTTACTTAACGATCCTGGCTCCTGCTCACGGCCGCTGGCACCTCCCCTTCTCCAGAAGCGATTGTGAGCCGGGATCGGTAAGTAAGGTCACGGGCTCACAAACCCCACAAATACACTTGATTAATACACAATAAAACACTCGATCAATACACACAATTACACTCAGGGAGGGGTCTTATCAGACCCCCAGGGAAGGTGAGGGATCATAAAAAACATTGATATTTACCTCTCCTGACTCTGGGCCTACTTAGTGACATCCCAAACATCATGTAGGCCAAGCTTGCATCCTAAAGCATTGTGACTCAAGCCCCAGCTCAAGTTGCGTTCCATCATTGAAGATGGCCAACATCCGCAGGGTGTGCGCCGGAGTCATGGAGAGGCAAGTAACAGTGTTTTTTTCATGTTTGTATCCACCCCTTGGTCTCTGATCATTATACTCTGGGGTCTGAAAAGACCCCAGAGTGTAATAACTGTTCATGGGTGGTCTGCAATGGTGCATATTACTGTGTGCAAGGGCCATTATGGGGTATAATACTGTGTGCAGGAGCCAATATGGGGCATAATTCTTTGTGCAGGGGCCAATATGGAGCGTAATAGTGTGTAAGGGGGCCACTATGAGGCATAGTAGTGCGTGCAGGAATGAGGGGAAAGGGGGTGGGAAGGCGGTCAGGCGGAGGGGCATATGTCAAAAGTTCACCACAGGGCCCTGCCATTCTAAATTACGCTACTGCGTATATACCTTCAGATTATGTCTTTAATCTACTTTGGGTTACCCTCTGTTGTTTTAAAGGTAGTCTACTGCCCTCCCTAGTGCTCTAGGGGGTTATAGGGCCGTCCATCAGTGCACCAACTGCTTCACTTACCTTTCTCTAAATTTACAAAAGGGTCATACATAACATGTGCAGTAACATATATTACTTATCACTGTTACGGGGTGGTCGTGGTGACATCTGAATATGCTTTGGGGAGGTGGTAGACTCCCTTTAAAACTTACTTTTTCTATCCATGCTCAGCATAAGAAATCTGGATAACATCTGAATTAGATAGAGGAGTTGTTCTTATTCTCAGCTTACATGTTTTGTGTATCTTGTATATATTCTGTATGGTGTTTACCTTGGAGTTTAGAGTTCCTTTGTGCAGGGATCCTAGTGGTAGACAACTCTCTAGTGAATTGCTTGGAAACTAGAATTGATAGAAATAGTTTTGTCAGTTACCCACATTAGACAAGAAGGGCTTCTCAGGAATCGGTGGCGTATTTGCTCTAAGTAATTAGAGATGAGCGAACAGTGTTCTATCGAACACATGTTCGATCGGATATCAGGGTGTTCGCCATGTTCGAATCGAATCGAACACCACGTGGTAAAGTGCGCCAAAATTCGATTCCCCTCCCACCTTCCCTGGCGCCTTTTTTGCACCAATAACAGCGCAGGGGAGGTGGGACAGGAACTACGACACCGGGGGCATTGAAAAAAATTGGAAAAAGTCATTGGCTGCCGAAATCAGGTGACCTCCATTTTAGACGAATAGTGGATTTCAAATCCGGGTCATATGAGAATGTGAACTTTGTGACTATGAGACAGGGATAGCTGTACAGGCAGGGATAGCTAGGGATAACCTTTATTTAGGGGGGAATGTTATTAAAAATAACTTTTTGGGGCTCTATCGGGTGTGTAATTGTGATTTTTGTGAGATAAACTTTTTCCCATAGGGATGCATTGGCCAGCGCTGATTGGCCGAATTCCGTACTCTGGCCAATCAGTGCTGGCCAATGCATTCTATTAGCTTGATGAAGCAGAGTGTGCACAAGGGTTCAAGCGCACCCTCGGCTCTGATGTAGCAGAGCCGAGGGTGCACAAGGGTTCAAGTGCACCCTCGGCTCTCCTACATCAGAGCCGAGGGTGCGCTTGAACCCTTGTGCAGCCTCGGCTCTGCTACATCAGAGCCGAGGGTGCGCTTGAACCCTTGTGCACACTCTGCTTCATCAAGCTAATAGAATGCATTGGCCAGCGCTGATTGGCCAATGTATTCTATTAGCCTGATGAAGTAGAGCTGAATGTGTGTGCTAAGCACACACATTCAGCTCTACTTCATCGGGCTAATAGAATGCATTGGCCAGCGCTGATTGGCCAGAGTACGGAACTCGACCAATCAGCGCTGGCTCTGCTGGAGGAGGCGGAGTCTAAGATCGCTCCACACCAGTCTCCATTCAGGTCCGACCTTAGACTCCGCCTCCTCCGGCAGAGCCAGCGCTGATTGGCCGAAGGCTGGCCAATGCATTCCTATGCGAATGCAGAGACTTAGCAGTGCTGAGTCAGTTTTGCTCAACTACACATCTGATGCACACTCGGCACTGCTACATCAGATGTAGCAATCTGATGTAGCAGAGCCGAGGGTGCACTAGAACCCCTGTGCAAACTCAGTTCACGCTAATAGAATGCATTGGCCAGCGCTGATTGGCCAATGCATTCTATTAGCCCGATGAAGTAGAGCTGAATGTGTGTGCTAAGCACACACATTCAGCACTGCTTCATCACGCCAATACAATGCATTAGCCAGTGCTGATTGGCCAGAGTACGGAATTCGGCCAATCAGCGCTGGCCAATGCATTCTATTAGCCCGATGAAGTAGAGCTGAATGTGTGTGCTAAGCACACACATTCAGCACTGCTTCATCACGCCAATACAATGCATTAGCCAGTGCTGATTGGCCAGAGTACGGAATTCGGCCAATCAGCGCTGGCTCTGCTGGAGGAGGCGGAGTCTAAGGTCGGACCTGAATGGAGACTGGTGTGGAGCGATCTTAGACTCCGCCTCCTCCAGCAGAGCCAGCGCTGATTGGTCGAGTTCCGTACTCTGGCCAATCAGCGCTGGCCAATGCATTCTATTAGCCCGATGAAGTAGAGCTGAATGTGTGTGCTAAGCACACACATTCAGCACTGCTTCATCACGCCAATACAATGCATTAGCCAGTGCTGATTGGCCAGAGTACGGAATTCGGCCAATCAGCGCTGGCTCTGCTGGAGGAGGCGGAGTCTAAGGTCAGACCTGAATGGAGGCTGGTGTGGAGCGATCTTAGACTCCGCCTCCTCCAGCAGAGCCAGCGCTGATTGGTCGAGTTCCGTACTCTGGCCAATCAGCGCTGGCCAATGCATTCTATTAGCCCGATGAAGTAGAGCTGAATGTGTGTGCTTAGCACACACATTCAGCTCTACTTCATCAGGCTAATAGAATACATTGGCCAATCAGCGCTGGCCAATGCATTCTATTAGCTTGATGAAGCAGAGTGTGCACAAGGGTTCAAGCGCACCCTCGGCTCTGATGTAGCAGAGCTGAGGGTGCACAAGGGTTCAAGTGCACCCTCGGCTCTCCTACATCAGAGCCGAGGGTGCGCTTGAACCCTTGTGCAGCCTCGGCGCTGCTACATCAGAGCCGAGGGTGCGCTTGAACCCTTGTGCACACTCTGCTTCATCAAGCTAATAGAATGCATTGGCCAGCACTGATTGGCCAGAGTACGGAATTCGGCCAATCAGCGCTGGCCAATGCATTCTATTAGCCCGATGAAGTAGAGCTGAATGTGTGTGCTAAGCACACACATTCAGCACTGCTTCATCACGCCAATACAATGCAATAGCCAGTGCTGATTGGCCAGAGTACGGAATTCGGCCAATCAGCGCTGGCTCTGCTGGAGGAGGCGGAGTCTAAGATCGCTCCACACCAGTCTCCATTCAGGTCCGACCTTAGACTCCGCCTCCTCCAGCAGAGCCAGCGCTGATTGGCCGAATTCCGTACTCTGGCCAATCAGCACTGGCTAATGCATTGTATTGGCGTGATGAAGCAGTGCTGAATGTGTGTGCTTAGCACACACATTCAGCTCTACTTCATCGGGCTAATAGAATGCATTGGCCAGCGCTGATTGGCCGAATTCCGTACTCTGGCCAATCAGCACTGGCTAATGCATTGTATTGGCGTGATGAAGCAGTGCTGAATGTGTGTGCTTAGCACACACATTCAGCTCTACTTCATCGGGCTAATAGAATGCATTGGCCAATCAGCGCTGGCCAATGCATTCTATTAGCGTGAACTGAGTTTGCACAGGGGTTCTAGTGCACCCTCGGCTCTGCTACATCAGATTGCTACATCTGATGTAGCAGTGCCGAGTGTGCATCAGATGTGTAGTTGAGCAAAACTGACTCAGCACTGCTAAGTCTCTGCATTCGCATAGGAATGCATTGGCCAGCCTTTGGCCAATCAGCGCTGGCTCTGCCGGAGGAGGCGGAGTCTAAGGTTGGACCTGAATGGAGACTGGTGTGGAGCGATCTTAGACTCCGCCTCCTCCAGCAGAGCCAGCGCTGATTGGCCGAATTCCATACTCTGGCCAATCAGCACTGGCTAATGCATTGTATTGGCGTGATGAAGCAGTGCTGAATGTGTGTGCTTAGCACACACATTCAGCTCTACTTCATCGGGCTAATAGAATGCATTGGCCAATCAGCGCTGGCCAATGCATTCTATTAGCGTGAACTGAGTTTGCACAGGGGTTCTAGTGCACCCTCGGCTCTGCTACATCAGATTGCTACATCTGATGTAGCAGTGCCGAGTGTGCATCAGATGTGTAGTTGAGCAAAACTGACTCAGCACTGCTAAGTCTGCATTCGCATAGGAATGCATTGGCCAGCCTTCGGCCAATCAGCGCTGGCTCTGCCGGAGGAGGCGGAGTCTAAGGTCGGACCTGAATGGAGACTGGTGTGGAGCGATCTTAGACTCCGCCTCCTCCAGCAGAGCCAGCGCTGATTGGTCGAGTTCCGTACTCTGGCCAATCAGCACTGGCCAATGCATTTCTATGGGGAAAAGTTAGCTTGCGAAAATCGCAAACTGACAGGGATTTCCATGAAATAAAGTGACTTTTATGCCCCCAGACATGCTTCCCCTGCTGTCCCAGTGTCATTCCAGGGTGTTGGTATCATTTCCTGGGGTGTCATAGTGGACTTGGTGACCCTCCAGACACGAATTTGGGTTTCCCCCTTAACGAGTTTATGTTCCCCATAGACTATAATGGGGTTCGAAACCCATTCGAACACTCGAACAGTGAGCGGCTGTTCGAATCGAATTTCGAACCTCGAACATTTTAGTGTTCGCTCATCTCTATAAGTAATACCTTTCCTGTTTAGTAATAACAGAAAATTGCAACCAAATTAAAAAGGGATTTAGAAAAGCAATAAGTATTTTCACATATCCCGGTAGCAACAGTTAATTTACTTACCAGCTCCTCCTGAAGAGTATATGTTACAGACCATAATTATTTTTCTATATTAATTGGAGATAATCTCATAATGAGGTATAAGAAAACATTACAAGATTCATGGATCTGCAGAAATGTTCTATATACAATATCTCAGAATTCTAGAACACGTCCCGCATTTATTCCTATATCATCATTTAATCACAGGAAATTACTGGTTTGTCAAAACTAAATGATGCTGCTTAACTTTGAGAATGTGCGAAACAATTGTAGGCAACGTACAGGTGTCTGGATTACTGTCATTTGGGCTGAAATAAATCAAGAACTGTTTTTACAATGAAGAGTGAATTCTGCAATAGATTTCATTTCTTAAAAGCATGCTGCGGCTACTCTCACTCATACTAGAGTTAGAAATAGTCCTCAATTTTCCATCTATTATCCATTTTGTGTCATATATATATATATATACACTCACCGGCCACTTTATTAGGTACACCTGTCCAACTGCTCGTTAACACTTAATTTCTAATCAGCCAATCACATGGCAGCAACTCAGTGCATTTAGGCATGTAGACATGGTCAAGACAATCTCCTGCAGTTCAAACCGAGCATCAGTATGGGGAAGAAAGGTGATTTGAGAGCCTTTGAACGTGGCATGGTTGTTGGTGCCAGAAGGGCTGGTCTGAGTATTTCAGAAACTGCTGATCTACTGGGATTTTCACGCACAACCATCTCTAGGGTTTACAGAGAATGGTCCGAAAAAGAAAAAACATCCAGTGAGCGGCAGTTCTGTGGGCGGAAATGCGTTGTTGATGCCAGAGGTCAGAGGAGAATGGCCAGACTGGTTCAAGCTGATAGAAAGGCAAGAGTGACTCAAATAGCCACCCGTTACAACCAAGGTAGCCAGAAGAGCATCTCTGAACGCACAGTACGTCGAACTTTGAGGCAGATGGGCTACAGCAGCAGAAGACCACACCGGGTGCCACTCCTTTCAGCTAAGAACAGGAAACTGAGGCTACAATTTGCACAAGCTCATCGAAATTGGACAATTGAAGATTGGAAAAACGTTGCCTGGTCTGAAGAGTCTCGATTTCTGCTGCGACATTCGGATGGTAGGGTCAGAATTTGGCGTCAACAACATGAAAGCATGGATCCATCCTGCCTTGTATCAACGGTTCAGGCTGGTGGTGGTGGTGTCATGGTGTGGGGAATATTTTCTTGGCACTCTTTGGGCCCCTTGGTACCAATTGAGCATCGTTGCAATGCCAAAGCCTACCTGAGTATTGTTGCTGACCATGTCCATCCCTTTATGACCACAATGTACCCAACATCTGATGGCTACTTTCAGCAGGATAATACGCCATGTCATAAAGCTGGAATCATCTCAGACTGGTTTCTTGAACATGACAATGAGTTCACTGTACTCCAATGGCCTCCACAGTCACCAGATCTCAATCCAATAGAGCATCTTTGGGATGTGGTGGAACGGGAGATTCGCATCATGGATGTGCAGCCGACAAATCTGCGGCAACTGTGTGATGCCATCATGTCAATATGGACCAAAATCTCTGAGGAATGCTTCCAGCACCTTGTTGAATCTATGCCACGAAGAATTGAGGCAGTTCTGAAGGCAAAAGGGGGTCCAACCCGTTACTAGCATGGTGTACCTAATAAAGTGGCCGGTGAGTGTATATATATATATATATATATATATATATATATATATGTATATTTATGTAACTCAGTGTAGTGATGCCCCTTCAGTAATTAAGACACAATGCTTACCCTGTTTCCCCAAAAATAAGTCATCCCCTGAAAGTAAGACATGGCAGAGGTTTTGTTGAATTGCCTAATATAAGGCACCCCCCAAAAGTAAGACATCCCCCAATAATAATAAATTTTCTGCGTAAAGATTGTATGAAGAAAAAATTGCAGCCGGCTGAACGCTGTGCGTGATGTTTCGTGTGCACAGGTATGTAGGCTGCTGACACAGCTGTGATACGTTGTATCCACTGTTCCTGCTGCTGTAGGATGAGCTGGGAGATGCCCGCTTTGCATACATGAAGCATCTCCCAGCTCATCCCACAGCAGCAGGAACAATGGATACAACGTACGGTATCACAGCAGGCTTTACTGTACACACGGAGCACCGCATACAGCGTTCAGCCGGCTGCAATGTTTTTCTTCATATAGTCTTTGCACAGCAAGCACATCTCAGCGTAGCGCAGTGGGGGCAGCAGCACACAAAAATAAAATAAGACATCCCCTGAAAATAAGACATAGCATATCTTTAGGACCATAATTTAATATAAGACACTGTCTTATTTTCGGGGGTACACGATAGGAATGTGTATAATATATCCTTCTTATCATAAAGGCTGCATTCCAGAAGTTGTGCCTGGTGCGTTTTCTTATCTTTTCTATGATATGTACATGAATATAGTATGGAGGATGTCAGCTTGTGTATTCTCCATTTTGCATTCCTCTTTGTTTCATAAGAGAGCTCACCCGCTCCTGGAAGCCATAATGAGATGTAGCTCCTATTGTGCCTTATCCAATAGCCATGTTCCAGAACTAGTTTACAACTTTACAACCAATCATATTACGATAATTATACTAGTCCAACCTGTTCTTTGTCCATACACTGTACTTAAACTACCTTTTTCCCCACCATTAAATTAGAAGTCACTTGATACATCATCATATGTGTGTGTGTGTGTGTGTGTGGCTTTTCCAGGCCTGATCTTTGATTTGGAACTCTGCATCATACTTGGAGGGAACACTTGATGTCCATCAAACCAGGAAGTGACATCACGTCCATTGGTCACATGGACATGCCACATCTCCATCCCATTTAAATGAATGGGATTGAGTTGCAGAATGGCCATGTTGCAAAGGTCATGATTAGAGATGAGCGAACACTAAAATGTTCGAGGTTCGAAATTC